>NW_026971686.1:0-104000 GCF_963678635.1 Symsagittifera roscoffensis | reverse complement strand
GGTTTTTGATCTTTATGGGATCAATTTTCTGTTGAACCAACTTTCAATGTAATAGCAAATCTTCGCGATTCGGCTCATTCTTGGACATGATTTTTATATCAGTTACCTTTTTCACTGGCATTTCAGGCTAACAAGTTATGAAGTGATCCGACTTATGAAACCACTTTCTCGAAAGCTTATGCATCATAATCGTCCTTGTTGAAAAACAAAAATTTCTCCTTCTATCTCTACCTGGTTTGCTTGTTGTTCCTCAAATCAATTAGAAATAACTGTCTTGTTGCTGAGGTTGTCAGCGTTCTGATGCTTGTCACGCCTACTATGTTCAACTTTTATATGATTACTGGCTAATCAAATTATCAAGCGAGCAAAGTGACTCCGTGGAGTACGCCTTCATTCGGGATAAGGCTCGGTTGTCCGCCCGTAACTTGAAAGGTGCGCTTCTCAAGTATCCACGAGCAAAGTATTTGCGAAAAACAAGACAAAGTAAAGAATTTTCGCCACAAACAAGACAACAGCAAACGCAAGACAACTGCAAGACAAAGTAAAGAATATTCGCGACAAAGTAAAGAATTTTTGCGACAAACAAGACAACAGCAAACTTTTCAGCTTTTGATGCACCAATCATCATCAATGTGTGGCTAACCACCTTGCTCTTGTGTGCAAGGAGATGAAGCAAAGCCCCAGACATGGTTCCGACTGCCTCGAAATGGTACCTCGCACAACTTCGTTCTTGTGTTTTCAAAGGTAGCTTACGCTTTCTCGTTTTGATCAAACCTCTTCGTTTTGTTGCGCATTAGTTGTTGTTATGGATAAGTTTTGTCTGCTTATTCTTTCAACAATTCTCCTCAGTAGTTTGCAAATCCCTTGAAGTTCAATAACTGCGTGTACAATCATGGAGGTTTCCAAGTCAGAAAGGCTTTCATTGCATCTGGAATCGGTCTTATACCATGATTTCTTTCATCCTGTCTAGACGTTTTTTGAGTCCCTGAGAATCTCGCACTTCGAGGGCTTTCGTTTCATGCCTGGTCATTTCATGCAGTTGAAGACTTATTCAAGTCTGTCAATGTGATCTTCCAGTGTGGGCAACGCTATATCCACGTCATCTACGTAACACATTATAATATTCCCCTACTTCTGGGTTTTCAGGGCTTGAAGCTGAGTTATTGTCTGATAGGTGTCAGCTTACAATCTCCTTGATGGTTTTTCTCTCGGCGAGTCTTCATTGGAGCATGTCTCCGATTTGACACCTGCTGCAACCGATTGATAAATATTGTATTCCCCTGATAGTTCCTTGTCCGCGGTAAATTGTCTGTTTGTCTGCTCATCGTACTGAATATCTGTCTTTCCGATCAAAATGTTTGCTTCGATGTCCTTAAATGCAGCATATTCAGGAAATTGATAGCATGTAGCGAAGGTGACTCGTTTCTTTTTAAAATCGATCTTTTCGTCCCGTTTTTTACACACTCTGGTATAGAGGATACTAATTGCTACCTACCTACATCCTGTTCTTTCTCACTGTGTTGACGTTTTGACGGTTTGCTACGTTCAGTCTCGCTGTTCGTCAATGAGTTTATCGCTGCTGTCCAATCTAGAGGGCCCCTCTTTACCTCTCTTTCCAAACAGCAAGTCCAGGGTAACAGGGTCATTCATGGAATGAATTTTTTTTCAGCAGCCTTTAATACTGGCAGTTCGGGATCACCGAGTTGGGGTGGCCCGAGTTGTCTAAACACCATGTACAAGGTAATGCCTCATAATTGACTTTGAGAATCCCGCCCTAAAATTGAAAATCCCGCCCTTATGACTAATTGTCATGTTTTTCCTTCAATTTCTCATAAAATTCTGTTATTTTGCTGAGGCTGTTAGCGTTTCATTGCTTGTCATGCATCTGGTTTTTGATAGGGTTTTGATAAACGTCTAATTGAAAGTATAAACGATGCTTCTCGACAAACGTAACTACCACAAACATTTCAGCTTTTGATGCACCATGCTCCATCACTGCGTCTCTTAGCACCCTGCTTCCCTATGCCATGAGACAAGGATTTTTTCCGTTCCAGTTTTGTTCCTGAAACAAAATCTCAAGGATCTCAACGACTTCTCCGTAGGTATGCCTAGAACTGGTGCGTCGCATATATCGCTCCTGATTTTTTCAGAGAAAATTTGGGCCTCTCCGTGCCATTCATGCTGGGAATTTCGCGACTTTCACTGCATTTGGATCCGGTCTAACAACATGCTTGTCCATCATTCTGCCCAGATACTTTTTTGAATACCCGAGAACCTTGCATTTCGAGGGCTTGCTTTTCAAGCCTGCATTTTCCACGCGGATGAAACATTCACCCAATCTGTCCATGTGATCTCCCAAAATGATCTCTGCTCTCACTCAGGCTCTGACTGGCATACTTCTTAGTAACGCCGATCAAATCCTGAGCTATAAGTAGTTGAGAAGTTGCCCTCGCCTTGCACAAGCCGAACGACGTTCTCTTCCTTTGTTACAAACCTAACCGACAAGCAAAATCTGTTTTCTTTATTCTTTTTCGTAATGGTTCTGGCAAAAATCGTCATCGTCATCCAAAGTGGTGAAAAATTTGGCTCTGCATATTTTGTCAGGCTACGTCTATGCGTGTTATAGAAAATTCAACCCCTCTGTCGCCTCCTTGAGTTATCAAAAATTGCAACAGAATCTCAGTTTTTTTCAATTTTTATTGGCCAGGGTAGATCCGTGGGCCCAAGGCATCTCCGAGGGCTCTATTATATTGCACTTGAGTAGCCTTTCTATCTTGGCTCGGCATACCGCTGATTTGAAGAGTGTCATGTTCCTAACTTTTTCCCTACAGGGAAAAAGCCCCATCCTATAAGTCTATCTCATGCTCGACAAAAACACAACCGATTATGCGTTCCTTCCTAAAGTTGCCATTAAATTTTTAAATAATAATTTCCCAAAATTTGCGCTTGCGATCTGATTTCTTACAAGCCATCAAATGTTTCAATTTTCAACGAAAACATTTTGTTAAATGTTTTCAATTCCTTAGTTGTCTGTTAAATTAAGTATCTTTTGGCCTGATTTGGAGAATCTTTCCCATGGTTTCTCTTCAGGTTTGGAGCCTGATCAATTATCTTTTCTCGCCATCAAAGCGTAGCCAAGTTTTCTTAAAGTCAAAACCGCCTCGTCCAGTGTCTTCAATAACACATTCACACACAGTCAGCTTCGTGTAACAGGAGAGCTCCCGCGTTTTTTAACTGTTTTTCGAGGTCTGGAGTTAGGTACCAAGCATACATTTTTACTATCACTTATTGCAATTCATTTCCTTATACCATGCTGGCTCCCTTTGGCCTAAATTCTAATTTCGTGTCCAAAAAACCTGAAGGAGTTCAACGAATTCATTAGTGTTCAACTGTACAACTACAAAACTCATCGAAGTTTCCGTCCTCAATTTGTATGATTGTTATCGGAATTCTCTCCTCGGTACCTAGATGGCTCTGCTACTCAAATGCCCGTATCAGATTCGTGGGTGTTAGATCGTCACTGGTGAAACTCATACTTTCTTGTATCTTGATCAGCATCACACTGACCTTTGCTCCTATTTTATTTCCTCCCGTCTAAGTCAAGCAGATTTGCAGCCAAATTTGCTTCAGAGCGTATATGCAATGCATCATGCTCCATTTTGAGCTTCGTGGACTGGGCACCAGCAGTGACCAACCGAGCCTGATGTGCCGTCGAATTGGTTCGTTGTTCTGCTCGAAGTCCTACCTAGCTTGATTGCGAAGGCTGATTACGCAGTGACCTGTGCCGAAAGAAGGCATGCTTTTTGTTTTCAAAGATTTGTTGCATAACGAACTCTAACTCCTTATCGGAACAATGCATGATAGCAATGTAACGAGCGGTGAATTGTGATAGGATCTTGCTGAGTTCATGACTTCTCACTGAAAATAACCATGAAAAAAAGAACAAAGTTGACGATTATCGGTAGTTGGAAAAGAAGGAGATAATTGAAAAAAGAACTAAAAGTAGGACGTGAAATATTCAAAAAGAGCGCATTTTTTCAAAAATACGTTAATGTCGCGTGTTTTGATTTTGAAAAAACTGTATATATTTCGAGTTTGGGTGAAATTATTGCGAAAAATCGAACCAGGCATAATTGTGAAAGAACGAGTGGCCAGACTCTTGGTTGCACGACTGAAAAAATTCTTGAATTTACAATGCGATTCAAGGAGCGCTCCTCTAAATATCAACCTGAAGACGATTTGGGAACTCTTGAAGCTTTTACAATCTCCAAATGTGAACGCGAGTCTGATCTGGTACTTAACTTCGGAGATTGCGTCGGTCGCTTAACAACGACAGCAGTCTGCACGATTTGGCTGATATTCATCTTTTGTTGGCCTCTACGGTAGAAAAAAAGAACGAAAACAAGCTCACCGAATGTTTGTACTTATTGAATTTAACGGATGAAAAACAGAACGAAAAGCAATCCACGGAACTGTCCGAGAAAAGTTGACCGAATGATTGGATGGAGCAAGGCGTTCCCTGCTCGCCAGTTTTGGCCTGGAAAAGCTTACCTGTGGGACCGACCAATATTTAAAAACACTGAGTGAACAACATCATCTATTATCAAAACTGTACGTAAATATGAGCTTGGAAAATGGAATTGATAAGGCACTGTCATGGCGTGACTGAAATAAGCTTGAGGAATGCAGAGAAGAATGCAATGGTTATTGCAAATGAGTCATTGGAGTACGTGGAGCAAGCTAACCAGCTCGTGACATCCTAAGCGTGTAAGTATTTCTTGGAGAAAAGGTAGTGCCATTGATAGATGCTTCAGTAAACAGGACCTGGACGAATATTGAGTTAGTTTATGGGTAGTACCCTAGTGATGGCTTGACGCAGACGTTGTCGTACCCACCGACGTTGTGGTAACCTAAAGATGGTGTGGGACCCCATGGACCCACCCGACCAATCCCAGTCTGTGTCCATTTTAGCGAATAGTGCTATGTTAGCAGTAGGGTGGCTTGAAGTGAACACATGAACGAGCGCTCAAAAAAGAGTAAAACCTAGCCCAAAGCAGTTGAGCAGCCTGGATTTACAAAGAAATGAAGATTCCGAAAGCGATCGAAAGGATATGGGCGAGACAGAGACTGATGCTTAATTTGGTGCTGCTATGATGACGCGAGTATAAGAAAGCGCGAAGCATCTTTTTCTGGAAAATCTGAAACCTAACAATCACTCCAGCTGGATTTACGACCGGATATCTGTAAAGATATCTCTCTGATTCTTAGAATAGCTGTAATTGCTGATGTGTAGCGAGTAGCTGGAGTGCCGTGCATGACAGAAGAAGAAATGAATGAGATCTTACAAGCTGACCGGGAGCAAAATTTAAGCTTTTGCTTACACAACTGTTTCTACTGGAATTGGGAGCAAAAAGTAGGCGTGGAACTTCTATCCCGTTGAAAGAAAATGTTAACTCAGCAGGGAAAATGAGGTTCGTTTGAAACGAAATGCTGAAAGGAGGGTTGAAAATGTGTGTTCAATTGTTGAATGGAGTACTCAAAAACAATGAAGAAATGAATGTGAGTAATGAGGCAGCAGAAGAAGAAGCTCTGAAAAAAAAGACGAAAGATAAAACATGAAAAAGATTTTTTAATTGATTTGTTCTTGTTTGTTATACTTAAAATACGAAAGACGGACATTAAAATTTTTCTCTTAATTATGGATTAGCCGGAAACCTTTTTTTGTATAACTTGCTGCAATATTTAATTACAATGAAATCTTCAGCTTAAACTATTTTCCTATACAGGTGCAATAGCTGTTAGTTTTACTGATTTAAACCTGAGTCGATGTTTATAATCAGTCTAGAACAAGACGTCGTTTTTTGACGATCTGATGAGGTCTGGGTACGTTGAACCAAAAAACGGGCAACTCAGTACCTTTTTTAGATAAGTTTTACAATTTTCTCATTAGGGTCACAACTTTTACTTAAAAAATATTCTTGCTGAGTAATTCTGAACCGTTTTTTATCGTTTGTAGCACGTTCAACGTTACAACACTTTTCAAAGCAAGAGCAAAAATTTATATGAACAAATTGTGCAAGTGACTTTTGTGGTTTTTGTGACATTTTTTTTTTTTTGAGAAAGCAGTGAAAATTTAGTACTATGCTAAGTGTCCTACCGCAGTGAGTTGAGGTGGAACAGAATAAATTTTATTTTATGAGGTGATTTGTAAATTGACACTGGATCAAAATTTGGAAAAGAACCCGGAGTTGTGCGTTCAAACCTTTCAGAAGCGACAAATAACGGCAATAAGCACGTTAGCAACAAATAGCAACAAAAAATCAGGGCAGGAATGATCAAGAAAATTTTTAAGATTTGAATATCATCACGATATTTTTCAGAAAAACAAAAACTGACATTTTGCACAAACGGGTCCGAGATTTAATTGTAACTAAGGAAACTTAAATAGTGGCTTTTAGCCCGGTTTTTAGTCATACAAGCTGTCTGGGGATCTAAGAACAACTATTAGTAATTGTTAGCCTTTAGTCAAAACCTGTGTAATATTCGTTTGGCTGGTTGCGTAAAAATTTTATTACGTTTGCTAACCCTTGGCGAGAACCAAAATCAACTTGCTAGGCCGTGACGATGAAAAAACGCAACTTCAAGGTATCTGACTTAGTCAGGCGTCAAAACGGACTTACTCCACTTTCGGTTGTGGTGTAAATTTTGAGAAAACTTTACAAGTTAACTTCAACAAAAGGTACCGCAAGGTACATTTCTGGTACCCCTATGTTTCAATTCAAACATAAAAGAATTTGTCAAACTTTTATTAGAATATTTCAAAGTGGTATAAAATGCAGACGGCGCTACTATTGTTTGGTGACAATTTGAAAATGCCCTGCAAATTTTACAAACATTCTGTCAAAATATATCTTTTTAGCTCAAAAAAATCAAAGCAGAAACCATAAAACAAAATTAGATGATTGCAAAACGAAACATAGCAACAAACTAAATTTTTGGTAGTATTTTTGTTAAAATTCCTATCAATTTGGTATCAAATCAAAAACTTATAATGAAAAATGTATAGCGGGATCAAAACATTGTGATAAAAAAACCGCTGACTATCAAAATCCAACTAATGTTAAGGAGCGCTTTAGTCATAAATGATTTGCGCTACCCAGCAATTTTTAAGGCAGTTTCACAACGAATTTAACAATATCAATTGAATAACCACTGAATTGAGCAGTAAAAACTTGCTGTGAGAGAAGAAGTTTTGATTGCTCATGTAATCTTAAGCTGAAATGAAAAGTTCTGCCAGTATCCTTGCTTCTAAATTGGAAAAAGTTTTGTCGTCGTTTGGATTTCAAACTTATTCTAAAGCCAGAATACACCTAATTCAAGTACGAGAACAACACAGTTGATGAAAACAAAAGAACTCAAAAAGTACTTTTTCGACAGTCAAAAGAAAACGAGGATTTTATTTGCATTTCGAATCTAAATCGAGAGAGCTGGGTATGTATTATATTTTCACGTCAAGCTATTTTAATCACAAACAAATATCGGCAAAATTGACGCAAAATTAACAAAAAGTTCAATATTTTCCATGAAAGCTAACTTTTGGTTGTCAAAGTGTTATCATAGATAATTTGCCTCAAAAATCAGAACGTTACTCATAAATATGCTGCGATGAATACTGTGCCATATTGCAACTGAACTTTCATATCTTTTAGTAAAGAAAAGTTTTTTTATTCTTGTGCTTACTTCATTGGACTCATGTTTAGTTTTTTAATAAGCTGGCAGTCATTTATTCTTGATTTTCTCAAAATGGCAAAACCTTTCTCAATTATGAAACCTATATAGATAGAAGATTTTTTTTGAGTTTCAGGCCGGAGATTGAAAAAATTTTGTAAAATTGCTGAAAGTTTCAATTGTCCAACTTGAATAATATTCATCTGAATTGATAAAACTTGACTAAAATCCACTTAGGAGAATATTTGGGCAGCGCTGATGACAATTGACAAGTGTGTTCATTATAAAGAATTCTTTTTTTGATTGAAAGAGGTTTTGTTATTGAATTGTTTAAATTACAAGAGCCAATTTTCTTGAAATGATTTTAACTTCGACTTGAGTGTTTTTTTTTTCGAAATAGATTGAGATCTTTTCCCCATTTTTTCTTGAAATTGTTTGTCTGAAAACGATAAGTTTTGTTTTTTGGCATTCGGGTGGAGAGAATGGGGTTGGAAGTGTTTTGAAATTTTATTGCAGCTTTTTTTTTCAATTTTTGAAGCTCCAGACTTACATTTTTTTATCACAGAAGAGTGATGGGTTGTCGGCGTATTGCGCTGCTTAACAAAAGTCAGGTAATTGCTTAAATAGATTATTAAAGTAAAGATTAAAAAAAGTCGTGAAAATTCAGTTATTGAAATTGGTTTGTAGTTCTCTGGATCTTCTGGATCTTATTTTTCGTATATTGGTAAATTAGTGTGACTATTGTTTTTTAGTAACTCTGGTTGATGGCAAAAGCTCATTCATTTAGAAGCAACGTCAAATAAATTTAGACTTTTTTGCATCCATCTTTCTGAGCCCATGCTACAATGTCAGATGAACTGGCTGGTTTTTTTTAGCCGTTATTTTTTGCATTCAACGCTTGTGAAGAACGTGAACGAAACTTTGTTTTTTGTTTCTAATATAGGAAAGAACCTAATGTTGAATTGAAGTTTTACAGTTCAAAAAGTTTGCTAGTTTGGAGACATTTATTTTTGCTTCTCCGAAAATTTCTTCAAGAAGACAAATGTTATTTGATAGTTTTTTTGATATTCGTGTGTCATTGATAAAGTTACATTTTAGGCGGTCATTCCTCTTTATTGTGACATAAACTGATCGTCCTCAAAGTTCATTTTTGGTTTATCTTTTCGTATATAGTAGGCTTCTTTCGGGTCAAAATTTTAATTGATACATAAAAATTGAATTTGAATTTTTTGCACATTTCCTCTGGGGTGATTTGACTATAGAAGTTCTCCCTGTTTATCGTTCCCAAAACTATTTTGTCTTTGTCCTTCGAGTATTTTGTTTTATCATATTCTCTGCAATTTAAGGGAATAATTTTCTCATCTTTTCTGAGTTCAGTAATGGCAAATGTCGCTAAATGGTCCGTTTTAGTTTGACAAGTCGATATTATTGATCTGTTAGATTGGTCTTTTTTATCAACAGTAGTTATGAAGTCTATTAGAGGTCTGCAATTTGTTTGCGTGTCTCTGTCGGTAACCTCAAGGTTATATGCGATTTAAAATGCATCGAGAGATTGTTTCTTTCGTTGAGATAATTCAAATTATAATCTGCTAACAGGATCAGATTAAGATTTTATGATTTTACTTGGTCGAAAAAGGTAGCCAATTCCTCGATAAGTTCTTTTTTTTGCTTTAATTGGGTTGTATGATAAATTCACGAGTGTTGTCTTTTCCTTCTGACTTGATGATTTTTTTTTATTGCAGTATAGAAGCTCTTAAATTTTCTTGCATTGTGTTAAGATCTTGATGTCATTTTGCATTTTGGGTTAAAATTTTCGTACTTCTCACCACTTTGTTCACTAATGACTCAAGAATTGACCATTTTGGGTTCAAATTTCTCTACTTTGGATGAAAAAAAATTAAAATTTTTCCAGTAATGTTCTAGGTGTTCTGTGAATTTTTTCATTTTTTATAAAGTAACCAGGAAAAGAGTAAATAACCCTAGATTGTGTTAATTTATTTTTAGAAAAAATCATTTCTAAATCTGGTTGCTCAAATGATCATATATACACGACATTCGCAAGGTACATTGATAAAATGAGGGGGAAACTAACACATCAACGAACGCTCAATTGGCCAGGGATATCTTGGAGAAAAATCGATTCGATTCTGATTAGAGTATAATTTCCAATGATCTGAATAGTTTGTCGCACTCAAATAAGCTGTTGAAAGAGTCATGAGGAGATTGTATGAGCGAATCAATCCTCCGGAAATATCTCGCAAAACTAAGAAAAAGATACCAAATTTGGCTGGGAGTAAGGTACACTTTATATGCAATGGTTTATGGTATGTACCGGAAGACGGTTTAGCAATGGGCGCCTCCCTAGCAGTAATATTGGCCAACTTGCGGCTCAAAGGATACGAACCTGCACTTGGAAAGAACTACCAAAAATGATGTCGCTAAACACGGATAACAACAGAGTCCGCCCTGGATTTCAGAAAAAAAAACATCGACCAACTAAAAGGATAGAATGCGACGCCTGCTTGAGTTGGTTCATATCAGGATGTGGTAACATATTGGACTGCGAACACGCAAGAATCGCTCAAACGTTCTGGTACGGCTGCCAATAAGTTGCATCCAAATTTGCAGTTTACTATAGAAAAACTCGATGATAACCGTAATTTGGCGCTTTTGGATTTAAAATTTGACAGATAATGGAGAAAAATCGGAAACAATGGATTGAAAACTTATATCAGTAAAAACAGTTCGAACGGGTTAGTAGTTGGAATTTTGAACAAGATTCTTGAAAGAATGAAAAGTTTAGAGGTTACGGCATCAAAACAGAGAAATGGTAAAAATTTGAAAGACTCAGCGCCCTTTTGACAATGCAATATCTGGGTAATCCATCGAAACTCTTAGCTGCAAAGGTGCGGCACTAATTCGGGGCACAAGAAATTCTTACAAGAAATTGAAAAACATGCCTACCATCCGTCAAAATTTCCTTGGCACGTGAACTGAGATCCAAAGTGGTGTATAAGCTGAAATGTAGTGATGTTGTCAAAGAATGTATACCAAACCGGCAACATAGCTTGAGGAAACCCACACTAGAGGCTTAGCATATTTGAAGGTTAGGGCCAAAAGTCAGCACGCGAGACGAATTCAGGAGCAAGTATTTAACGCTCACAATGTACTCCATGCATAACATGGCTAAAATTGAGTACACTAACATGTCAGAACCGAAAATAGTCTCAAATCTAAATGTTATAGCAATTAAAGAATAAAAAATTGAAATTTTTTAGATAATTACAGGAAAAAGTTAAAAAAGGTTAATTAAACTATTATGTAATTACAGTTGATTAAATTTGATAGGTCAGAGTCTTTTAGAACATTTGTGAGACATGGATGCCCTTTTTCCAGATTTTTGATCTTACGGTAAAAATTGTAGAAAAAAAAACTTAATACTGATGACGCACAAAATGTGCAAAAGCGTTTAAAAAGTCCTCATGTTTTTTATCAATACTTTCTTTTGAGCAATTGTGAATTTAAATTTGATCAGGTTCTTTCATTGAAGACACAGAGATACTAGATAAGAAAACAGATGCTTTTATCTTATTAAGAGAAAAAATACCAAGCTTTTTTGAGGAAGATTGTCTTCACTGGTGTCGTTACCGTTCGATATACTGCGCATAATTGCATAATTGGTTGGCTGTTGGTTTTGGTGAATAATAAACAACGTCAAATTGAAGATGATTTCTTTTTGAAACCTGTTCTAAATCTAAATAGAATTCAAATTGCTATTTCAAACATAACTAACAGCAGAGCAATTATCATATTAAACTGAAAATTAAGTTCGCGATAATTTTTTTTGTTTTTAAAGTGAAGATCTATGGAAAAAACCATCAAAAAGCAACCTGGAAACAGTTTCAATTAATTTGAAGTTAAAACTATAATCGTTATTATAGTTATTATCCTTTTTATGATGATTATAATGACTATCAATATAGATTTAGCTATTATTGGCAAGGGTCGGTGACCCTGCGTTTCGGGTTTTTTCATCTATTTCAGTTTCGAAGAGTCAATGTCCATATACTGATAGTTTACTCGCCAGTGTTGCCATCGATACTTCAACAGGCGGGATTTTAGAGCAATTGGGTGTAATAACCAACATTAGCCGTAAGATTTTTGACAACTTCGGAGGTTCGATGCTAAAAGTATTTTTCTGCAATTAATTTTTTTTGGGCGTGACAATGAAAGAACAAGACAATGACTGTTTTGTTCTGTAGAATCCCTTTCTGAAATAGATTATGTTGGCATCATCTATTTTGTAATAATTACATAACATTTGGAAAGGAACAAAAGGTCTAAAAATTCGGTGGTGTATAGAGATATAGGGAGAACATTTAGTTGGCAGCAACACGATAAATAGTCTATTTTATTTGAATCAATTTTAAAACTCGTTCTGGAACTTTTTCTAGTTGTGTTGATTCCTTGATCGCAAAACCGCAATTATAGACGCAGCGTAAAACGAGGATAATCCTTGATTTTTTTAAATTTCAACTTCGTGCTTAAATTCAAATTAAGTCAAATTCTTTCCAATATAAAAATTAATTTCGAAGCTTTCAAGCAGTTTGAGTTAATATGGGAAGACCATTTGAGATCTGATGATATACTTAAATCTTTCTGTGTGGTTACTTCTGGTGTATTTTCATTGTTGGATAAAAAATTTGTTTGCGATGTGAAGCTCATATGCGCACTTTTGTTGTAGTTCAAAATTAAAAATCTTTTCAAGTCTTAAAAAAATGGTTTTAATATCTGTGTTAATAAGTTTAGCATCATGTGCGCAATTGAGGGGAGCTGTGAGTCTACAATGAATTGTTAAATCGTTTATCTGTTTATCAGAAAACGTAAAATAGAAAGAATAGAGCCTGTGGGATTCCACTTGTGAATTGCTCTCGGTTGGGTTTTAAGGATTTCAGCAGACCGTTTTTTATCAGACCAATCTCTTTGCAGACTCAGATCAATTACAAAGTCAGAAAGCTTAATTCAAACGTGGCATTAGCGATTAGCGACCGCTTACTCCGCTGCGCTTAATTCATCACGAGTGTTATTGTGTGCTTAAAGTTTTGTTTTGCCGCTAATTTAGACTGTTGTGTTTTTGAAGTTGATAGTTTTGTTGACAAGTCGTAAAACAATTTTCTTAATCGGGGAACTTTGGCCCCAGACTGAGCGTCATTTTGAGTCTGTCAATCAATCTTGCATCAAGTTAATACGATGGTCTAGTAAATGACTCAGTTCTCTGCCTTTATACTAGTAGATTGGTCTGCTAAACGATCGGTCCTCGCTCGGTTAATAGTTTATTCTCACTACGAGCTTAATATTTTCGATTGGATAGAAACGATCTAAGTAGTTTCCAAAGTTTTCCACGAACTCCAAAATCAAATCAATTGCGTAGGAGTAAGAGTAGCTGAGTACCGAATGAAGAAGAAGAAGAGGAAGCAGAAGAAAAAGAAAAAGAAACAATTTCAATACTAAATAGTTTAGTCAATGCATTAGTATAGCACTAGCTTCAAACTAATGTTAGTTGCATTTTTAAATGTAAGTCTCATGTTTGAGAAAAATGAATCATATATTTTATCTCAAAAAATAATCAATTTAGGAATGAAAATTTGAAGTAAAAAAACATATGTACAAACGTAAAAATCGTAACAAGGTAGAATTATTAAAACATTGTCAAACTGAACATATAAATGCAAGTCAACTCTTGAAATCGGATTTCACGCCACGTATTTGTATGCGTACATAAAAAATTAGTTTCCATTTCAGTAGTGCAAGAACTCTTTCAGTTTTTTTTTTGAACGTTGATGTGGTAATCTGAAATTTTTATAATTTACTGGGCGAAAATTTTTTTTTGACGTTAGATGAAGCAATTGAACAGTGGTTATCAAATTTTATTTGCTTTGTTTGTTGAATTTTACTATAGTTCGCTGTCGGTAGCCTCAATGCAATTGCAAAAGCTTGCCTTTTGTTAGTCGTATTTTGATATAGATACGCAGCACACTTCAACTCAATTATTTTCTCAATTCCGATAGAAGATGTATTTTTTCCTAGTTCGGCAGAAGATTTATGTTTTGATCTAAAAAGTGTGCGCTTCAAAGCCCAATTCAACTGATTTTTTAAGGAAGTTATTGCTGCATAATCGAAATGACTTAAGGATAAACAATGAAGTCAAATGGGAAGTTGATATCCAATATTATCTATCGTTTCATTTCCTTGGACCATTTTTTTCCAATTTTGTTTTTGTTTGTGATTGAAATGAAAGATTAGAAAGATTTGAAATCAGACCGAAAAATTTGCAACCGTTTTTCTTTTCTGCGTATTGGTCTTTTATAACTTGAAGTTAGGATGATGCAAATAGCATACAGTCGTCTTTATATTGCACCAAAGTACATTCTTTAGATATTCGTTTTTGTATATCGTTAAGATATAAATTGAACGACAATGAACCTAGTACAGTACCTTTTGGCATACCTAATACCGTACCTTGTGACAACAATCAGAAAAACTCCATTCACATTTACTTTCCGAGGGCATTCAATGAAGAAAACTCAAATTAGTGCTTTTTCTTCCATAAAAATTCCATACAGTGTAATTTTTTCTCGAAAATATTTTGTGAAATATAGTCAAAAGCCTTTGAAAGATCCAATAAAACTGCACGAACATTTTTTTAGAACCCTTTCTTTTCGGATGATTTCTGTAACGTAAATCAATGCATCTAATCAATGCATGTTGATAATTTTCTGCAAAGTCCAAACTGAAATGGGGTCATTGTTTGATGTTTAATCAGATGTTCTGTTATTTGAACATAAAGAACTTTTTCGAAGATTTTGGAAAATGCAGATAATATGTAAATAGGGTGATAGTTTTTTGGATCAAACGGGTAATAGTTTTTGAAAAAGCGTTTGGCATTTGCTTTCAGATGGAAAAATTCAGATGGAAAAAATTTCATTTGCTTAGTTTAGATGGAAAAAATTCTCATCCAGCCAGGCCTTAATAGCAAAATTAAGGTGAGCCACAGTTTTTTGTTTGCATTCAGTTATTGCCCAAGCAGGTACGGTAGAAGGTTCCACGGATTTTTTGACAATTTTTTCTCGAAGTACATCATAGCATTGTTTCAATGTCATGTATGAAAATGGAGGGTATAAGCTCAGACTTAACTGGAATATCAGGTTGAGACTTAACAGAGCCAAAAAAGTTTGCCTTAGTTTAAAAATAAAAATCTAAAAAGAGTCGCATTTTTTTTATACTGAGTTATCATTACGAATCGCAGTATTTCTGCTGCTGCTTGAACAGGAACCACGAACCTGATTGATAAATTTCCATTTTTACTGAGTTGTGTTCAGAAATGAGTAGAAACTTAGCGAATGGTTTTTTTTAATTATCTTTAGTTGAGTTTGCCAATTGTTCACAGAAAAGGTAATAACATTGCCAATTATCTTCGGAATTTTGATTTCAATGAGCTATAAACGATTCTTGTGTTTTTTCAAGTTTTCATTGCACTCTGATTCAAACCGATCCGTTTTCAGCACTTTTTTTATCATAAAATAGTGAATGCTTTTTTTTAGATCGGCGCGTGTTGGCGAAGAGCCTTAAGAATTAAAGTTATCATATAATCGGAATTACGGTGATTATTTCTGTTGTAAGCACAAATCATTTTCGGCAAGATCTTTCCTTATTTATCAATTGTCACAAATGTTGCAAAATGATCCGTTTCATAAGGTGTATCACAACAGAATTTGTTTCCGTTTTTTCATAGTCACTAATGAGGTAATCGATTCCATATTGTCTTTATCCGATTTGATCAAGTAATTTATGTTATAATCAACCATGAGAGTTGTCGATGTTGATTGTTAAATGATCTAAAAATTGAATGAAATTGTTTTGTTTGGATTATAACATAAATTAGTCAACATTTTTTTTTACTCGCAATGTAAAATTCGATTTGCAGTCAACCCATATTACCTCATTTTAACAAACATTATTATATCTTCCCTTAGTTTTGAAACCAATTTTATTGGTATGAACATCAAAGCACCACCACCTTTTAGTCTTACGAACGTTGTCTATCAAGTCTATATGTAACAGTCGCCTACTTAAGTCACATATGAGGCTAAGAAAAATTGGCCCTATAACCAATGGCATAAGGGTCAGGGACACTATCTCTTGTGTTTTTCTACCTCAAGCGGTCGAAGCCAATTCGGTTCGCTTGCGACATGAGATTAAAACACGCGTTACAGCTTAAAGGCCACTACCAAAATACCCCCCCAATTCTAGAAAATAAGAACGCCCCCATAATCAGGCTCCAAACACCTAAAAAACGCGAACGCCGTTAAAAACAGGGTCGGAAGTTTAAGTATACCATTAGTTTTTATTGGACAGTGGAACTTTGATCCATTTCAGATGGATCAACCTAAAACTCGCCTTATCTCAACAGAATTACATAAAATGCACTCAAGAAACTTAGAATGAGTACTCACATAGCAAATCTGGTAAATTTTAGAATAAAGCAACTCTAGAAGAAGTTTGATGTAAGTAAGTTTAGCTCAAGACGTTTTATTCCCTGGACTATTGGGCAGCTTCGGCTGTCCACCTTCCCAGTCAAGTATCACTCTCGTCCAGTCAGTTGCACTTCTTTTCTTGAACTCTCGATCCTTTGTCAGGAACAAGACAACTGTACTCGTGTCGAATTATTCTGGTGAAATTGCGAACTGGAACTTTACTCTTCTGTTTTCCAGCGACTTTCCCGCAAATACAACCCTAGTCTTCTGATCTAACTTACTTCGTGTTTTTAGGTGTCGCGAGAAACTTGAGCATGAAAGGGTCAATTCGAATGTTTGAAAAATTACGTTTTATCACAAAAGAAGGCCAAATTTCCAGATATGACCGACTGGCACATAATCCCCAGACTCGAAACCGATGTCCCCATTGTGCGTCGTCGTTATGTCAGTTAGCCTCCAGAATATTGAGAGCCTATCAAGATACATTGCCAGTGGTCAATTACAGAAGTTTGCAGCATATTCAACTTTATCTACACCCCAAAATTCACAGATATGCAAACTTGTCACATTATTGCGAAACAGCAATTAAAATATGCATCCACCTGCACCCTGAATTCCAGCTTTATAAGCTAATGATAATTTTTTTTGTTTTGCTCATTAAAAAAATTCTCCTGCAGCATTTTGATTGCAAAATGATCCGTTTCATAAGGTGTATCACAACAGAATTCGTTTCCGTTTTTTCAAAGTCACTAATGAGGTAATCGATTCCATATTGTCTTTATCCAATTTGTTCAAGTAAATTATGTTATAATCAACCATGAGAGTTTTCATGTTAGAAACAGAAAGTGCGCTGTCGATGTTGATGTGATGTTAAATGATCTAAAAATTGAATGAAATTGTTTTGTTTGGATTATAACACAAACTCGTCAACATTTTTTTAACTCGCAATGTAAAATTCGATTTGTATTCAACCCATATTAACTCATTTAACAAACATTATTATTTCTTCCCTTGGTTTTGAATCCAATTTTATTGGTATGAAAATCAAAACACCACCATCTTTTAGTCTTACGAACGTTGTCTATCAAGTCTATATGTAACAGTCGCCTACCTAAGTCACATATGAGGCTAAGAAAAATTGGCCCTATAACCAATGGCTCAAGGGTCAGGGACACTATCTCTTGTGTTTTTGTACCTCAAGCGGTCGGAGCCAATTCGGTTCGCTTGCGACATGAGACTAAAACACGCGTTACAGCTTAAAGGACACTACCAAAATACCCCCTCACTCTAGAAAATAAGAACGCCCCCATACTCAGGCTCCAAAATACCTAAAAAACGCGAACGCCGTTAAAAACAGGGTCGGAAGCTTAAGAATACCGTTAGTTTTTATTGGACAGTGGAAGTTTGATCCATTTCAGATGGATCAACCTAAAACTCGCCTTATCTCAACAGAATTACATAAAATGCACTCAAGAAACTTAGAATAAGTACTCACATAGCAAATTTGGTAAATTATGGAATAAAGCAACTCTGGAAGAAGTTTGGTGTAAGTAAGTTTAGCTCAAGACGTTTTATTCCCTGGACCATTGGGCAGCTTCGGCTGTCCACCTTCCCAGTCAAGTATCACTCTCGTCCAGTCAGTTGCGCTTCTTTTCTTGAACTCTCGATCCTTTGTCAGGAACAAGACAACTGTACTCGTGTCGAATTATTCTGGTGAAACTGCGAACTGGAATTTTACTCTTGTGTTTTCCAGCGACTTTCCCGCAAATACAACCATAGTCTTCTGATCTAATTTATTTCGTGTTTTTAGGTGTCGCGAGAAACTTGAGCATGAAAGGGTCAATTCGAATATTTGAAAAATTAAATTTTATCATAAAACATGGCCAAATTTCCAGATATGACCGACTGGCACATACTCCCCGACTCAAAATCGATGTCCCCATCGTGCGTCCTCGTTATGTCAGTTAGCCTCCCAGTGCCTCTCAAGATACAGTGCCAGTGGTCATTTAGAGAAGTTTGCAGCAGATTCAATTTTATCTACACCCCAAAGTTCACAGCCATGCAAAGTTGTCACATTATCGCTAAACAGCAAATAAAATCTGCATCCACCTGCACCCTGAATTCCAGCTTTATAAGCTAATGATATATTTTTTTGTTTTGCTCATTCAGAAAACTCTCCTGCAGCATTGTGATTGCAAAATGATCCGTTTCATAAGGTGTATCACAACAGAATTCGTTTCCGTTTTTTCATAGTCACTAATGAGGTAATCGATTCCATATTGTCTTTATCCGATTTGTTCAAGTAATTTATGTTATAATCAACCATGAGAGTTTTCATGTTAGAAACAGAAAGTGCGCTGTCGATGCTGATTGTTAAATGATCTAAAAATTGAATGAAATTGTTTTGTTTGGATTTTAACACAAACTAATCAACATTTTTTTTTCTACTCGCAATGTAAAATTTGATTTGCATTCAACCCATATTAACTCATTTTAACGAACATTATTACAACTTTCCTTAGTTTTGAAACCAATTTTATTGGTATGAACATCAAAGCACCACCACCTTCTAGTCTTACGAACGTTGTCTATCAAGTCTATATGTAACAATCGCCTACTTAAGTCACATATGAGGCTAAGAAAAATTGGCACTATAACCAATGGCTCAAGGGTCCGGGACACTATCTCTTGTGTTTTTCTACCTCAAGCGGTCGGAGCCAATTCGGTTCGCTTGCGAGATGAGACTAAAACACGCGTTACAGCTTAAAGGCCACTACCAAAATACCCCCCACTCTAGAAAATAAGAACGCCCCCATGGTCAGGTCTCTAAATACCTAAATCAGGCGAACGCCATTAGAAAAAGGGTCGGAAGCTTAAGTATACCGTTAGTTTTTATTGGACAGTGGAACTTTGATCCATTTCAGATGGATCAACCTAAAACTCGCCTTATCTCAACAGAATTACATAAAATGCCCTCAAGAAACTTAGAATAAGTACTCACATAGTAAATTTGGTAAATTATAGAAAAAAGCAACTCTAGAAGAAGTTTGATGTAAGTAAGTTTAGCTCAAGGCATTTTATTCCCTGGACCATTGGGCAGCTTCGGCTGTCCACCTTCCCAGTCAAGTATCACTCTCGTCCAGTCAATTGCACTTCTTTTCTTGACCTCTCGATCGTTTATCAGGAACAAGACAACTCTACTCGTGTCGAATTATTCTGGTGAAATTGCGAGCTGGAATTAATTTTACTCTTGTGTTTTCCGGCGACTTTCCCGCAATTACAACCCTAGTTTTCTGATCTAATTTTTTTTGTGTTTTTAGGTGTCGCGAGAAACTTGAGCATGAAAGGGTCAATTAGAATTTTTGAAAAATTACCTTTTATCACAAAACAAGGCCAAATTTCCAGATATGACCGACTGGCACATACTCCCCGGACTCAAAATCGATGTCCCCATCGTGCGTCGTCGTTATGTCAGTGAGCCTCCAGAATGTTGAGTGCCTCTCAAGATACAGTGCCAGTGGTCATTTACAGAAGTTTGCAGCAGATTCAACTTTATCTACACCCCAAAATTCACAGCCATGCAAAGTTGTCACATTATCGCTAAACAGCAAATAAAATCTGCATCCACCTGCACCCTGAATTCCAGCTTTATAAGCTAATGATAACTTTTTTTGTTTTGCTAATTCAGAAAACTCTCCTGCAGCATTTTGATTTATATCAAAAAAAATAGTATAATAAAAACAATAGTTTGTGTGTTAAAATTTGTTTTTCGTGCGCTCAGGAGTCAAGACTCAAGAACCAATCCCCAAATATCCTGCTCAACCCATGCCCCCGTTTTCAAGGCACTGGGTCTAGATGCAATCGACACGGTTATTTGCCTCGTTAATTCCTCCTCATCATCAGAACTGATCACAATCTCCTTACATCCACTCAGTTGTTCATAGGCTCGCATCCATTCCTTTGCTCTTGCAATCTTCTGGTTTGGTTAGGTAGGCTCTTCACTCTGGACTCTCTGTTCAAGCAAAAAGAATTCTGCAAGCTCAAGCTCACATTCTTTGCCAAGTCCTCTTCCAGTATTAATTCCCATGCCTTGGTATTATCTCTAGACACCTTAGCAACCCTTTTCCAACCCGAAACCATTACGATGGGTGAGCAGAGGCCTCATGAAGTCCTCCGGCCCTATCTCGGCCAGAAACTGGCGGTACTCCTTCTGGTGTTTCTTCATGTGATTCTTCGTTGAAGTATACAGCCAAGAGGTCAACGTCGCCCGAAACCATGAGAAGAACCGTGTGCGACTCCACGCGTGCCTCAGTTCCATGGGTACAGCGAATACTTTTCAAGTAGTCTCAAACAACTCAAGCCTCCTGCTGTAGTCAATAGCTAGTATCGTCTCCACTGTCGGTGCCTTTGACTCCCGATATTTCGCTATATTCTATTCTCTTCAATCATTCGCAACACCAACATCGATCTTACCACGAAGAGAGTAACTTTTTGTTGATCGTCAGGTAATCCCATCAACCGGATTTCCTCGATATCCCATATCAAGCAGAGGTTTGACTGCTCTGGATACCACACAGGCTGTGGCAGAAAGTGACATGGGTACCCCCCGTGCGTCAGATTGATGCTTCGGATGTTCCACTCTCCAGAAGCCTCGAGCAAAGGAACGAACTCCATCAATTTCGCATAAGTCGCATCATTATCGTCTACCGCTTGCGTGTTGTTTGTCGCCTTTCCGATCGCGTTTTGTCTTTCGAGATCACTAGTGTTTTCTCATTCTAAACTCAAGAGTCCTTCTCCATAGATTTCACTCAAGTCCTCCCTTCGGTTCCCTGGCACCGCCCCCTGCATCTTCTTTAACAATCGATGCAAATGATGTGACATTCGCGCTAAGCGTACGCCCTTGGGCACCGAGAAAGCTTTATCGATCATCATCCTCCGGCTGGAAGCTTCCACCATCACCATGTGCAGCAGATAATGACTTCCGCACAAATTATTCGCATGACCGATCTCACGAGAGACTTCACATTCATCAGCAGCTTGCAGGATTCACTTACGGGAAACCCCATCTCTGCCTCCAGAACGACTTTTTATCTCCTGATATGCTTCTGGACCATTTGCAACACTCAAGGCCGGGACTCCACACTCCAAGCTGTCACCAGATGGTGTACTGATTCTAGCCTTTCCCGCGACTCCAGACTACACAATCTCGAGAAAAAACCCAGTGCCGTCGCTAAATTCACCGTCGTGCTCGTGTAACAATCGGCCGTCATTTGCACCTCACTTTTCTCCTTTTCTGTAATGTCACAAAAAGAAGTGGCTAGATCCTTCCTTTGTAATGAATGTATCCTCCCGCAAGATCGACCATCACACGAGTGCTCTCCACCTCCCGCTGCTATATCAAGACATGTTCGTGGCTCCATTTCCTTTGGTGTTTCGTCTGACTTGTTCGTTATTTCATTAGATTTCTCTCGATGAGGCAGGATCAACTTGTATATCACGTTCAGGTTTCTCAAATCCTCTTCCCTGGTGATAACCTCACTCGCTCTGTGACCTCTTGATTCAATTTTGCTTGAAGGTGTGGACACCAGGACAGTTTCCAAACTGTCCCCAGTTTTGTGGACACTATGTTGTCCTCACGTCCTAGCCTCAGTTCCACTTTCTTCTCAGAACGTGGCACACAGATTACCACAGGTACCTTCTCAAGAAGCAAACCCAAGCTCGGCTTCCCCCTTTCGATTATTCTTTCCGTCCAAAAATTCAGTAATTGCCTGACCTCAAAATTTATGTAGGCAGCTCCCGCTTCCGAGTCCAAGAAAGGGTTGTACGATATTCCCATCACGCCAGACACATATTGTTACTCCCCACGCTTCGGGGTCCCGAGTAATCCTCCGCTAAAGTCAGGTTACGATCATGACTCTTATCAAATTTCTTGCTAAAGAATCGCCTGATTTCGTCAATTTTTGCGTGGTTCTCCAGAGACTGCCTCGAATCGTCATCCATCTCAATTCCAGTACTCTGATACACTTTCAAGATGACGATCGAGACTCTCTTCTCCAATGCTCTACCTCCCGACGGGCTCTGATAGCAGGCTTGGATGGTAGCATCGGGTATCACTGACATTATACACCTCAAGAAACATGTGGCATCTTTCCTCCTCGCCAGACTTAATCCCGAGTTATCTCGAGCAACATGCTGAATCAGCATTCGATACACATTTAGGCCTTTATCGCCCAACTTTAGTTCATACCCTGAAGTTAGCTCTTCCATCGCTACTCCTGCCAGGCTCCATGCGAACAATAATTGCCCCTCCATCCTGACGAAAGTGTTCGCCCTTAAAAGTTGTTCCGACGAGGGCGCCCTCATTTCATTATCGAAGTACTCTAGCAACAAATTTTCCCAAGTTCGTCCCAACTGGCCTCTCAACTCTAACCTGTTCACCTCGGCTCTATGTTGGGTGGCTCAATTCCCACGCTTTCTGGACACTCCGCGATCCAGTTTCTTCAGGCAGCCTTCCAATTCATTATTCGTATCCAAGGCTATCCACCAGGAGGCGGGCGTTGTTTCTCGTTCACCCTTTCTCAAGGGGGTCACTTGTCACTTGTTTTCCGATGCTCTGGTGTTGACTCCTTCAATGCTCTGGTGTTGACTCCTCCAACGCTCTGATATTGAGATCCATTCCTTGCCGATGTCCACTTTCCGCATTTGTCCACCTGTAGAGCCTTTCTTTGCATTCACCTTTTGAGGTTTGAGGTCTTCTTCCGTTCCTGGGGTGATCGCGGTTTCCATCTCAGTCAGTACGTCAGCCATTTTCCGGTAGTCTTTCATCTCGCTAGGACCATCGGAGCACCTCGGCCTCCTTCATTTTCTTCTCCGATGCCGCCTCCGCTAATGGACTCAACCTCCCGTTTCCTCTTCCTCGACCTCACTCCTTTACTTGGGGTGTAGTCACGATCACTACTGAATCCTTTTTTGTTCAGGCCTTTCCCACCTGACTCATGCCTCCCCCTTCTCTAGTCTTAGGTGTATTACTATCTTTAATTATAATAATAGGTTCAACTTGATTATCAATTTTAGCTTTAACTCTTTTTTATCAACTTTCTCTCTTAGAGTAGAGCTGTTTTTACAGGATTCATGCTTCGTGCTCTGCTTTGTCTCCCGCATGTGGATCATCCTGTCGAGTAATTCTTATCTCGCCTTCTCGTCCAATCCAGTAGCCATCA
This sequence comes from Symsagittifera roscoffensis, assembly GCF_963678635.1. Classification (NCBI taxonomy): domain Eukaryota; kingdom Metazoa; phylum Xenacoelomorpha; order Acoela; family Convolutidae; genus Symsagittifera; species Symsagittifera roscoffensis. The sequence goes on along the minus strand of NW_026971686.1, from coordinate 80,518 downwards.
ATACAGGCTTGCCAAATCCCACCTTAGTGTCCCACAACTCCTCTTCTTTGAACTCATCCATATTCACTTTCCGCTCCATTTTCTGATAGAACTCACTCAGGAATTCTTGCCACCCTTTCTGATACAGTCTGTCCAAGAACATCCACTTGTTTCCTTCGAAAGTGTTTTACTCCCTGGCTTCATTACTCAAGAGCACCATTCGAGGGCTCACTTCCTGGCTGCAACTCTAGATTCTTCCGGGGAGATCCCAAGGGTCTAGTAGCAGTGTCCGCCCAATCATCATCGCTGAAGTCTTGCAGCAGCTCACGTGTGGTACCGGGACTGAAATTCCCGGACGCCATCTCTTCGTTGGGTGTAGCTCCCAATTCCATTTCTTCCCCGGTTTCATCCATCCTCTCTCCCTCTCCTGTTTCAGGCTGATCCCTATCTAGTGCATCTTTGAATCTGCTTTCCACCGGAATTCTCCTCTTGTCTCCAGGAGTGTCAACTGACAGAGGTGAAGGCGTCTCCGCATCCATCGCTTTGTACTCCGTTAAGGATACATAGAGGGCTCCCGCTGCGTCCAATTTTTGCTGATCGTGGCGCAACTTCACCTCCTCTAGTCCATATTGTGCTAGTTGCCTCCTCGTACTGAACTTCATGTTGTCTTCTAGAGCTAGATGACCCTCTTCCACAATCATTCTTCCGCTATCGTATATTGGCTCCTTATTCTTGAACCCAACCCTCTCAAACACTTTGTTCAATTCCTGCACTTCATACTTGGGAGGCATCGAACCCCGCCGAATATTCTTGATTTGAGTGGTCCATGAACTTATTTTCACACGTGTGTATATATACTGCTGCCGAATATCCAATGAACAAGGGATCCCAGCCATGCGTGAATACTTTCTGCTGTCGCTCCACAGCCTCTCTAGTGTGTATCGATGGGACCATCATTGGGCTATTCATTGCGAATGTCATTCGCCTCACCGTCGGAAACTCTGGGATATTGACAGGCAACACGTCCCGCTCAAAAATTGTCTCAAGCTCTCTCTCCACGAAATCAAAACTCTTTTTCCACGCTGGAAATCTCAAGACTTCTCTCTTATTCTTCGCAATAGGATTCAAGTTCCAGAATTTTGGGCCGCGATAGGATCTTCTCGTTTTCCCCCCATTCTGCTTTGCAGCTGATCTCTTAAATTGATTACTATCAACTCTGGATCCTTCACTTTTCCGAATAGCACAGTTTCACTCATCTGCGCTCTCAAGTTTTCTTGTTTACACCAATTTAGCTCAGTCCCATCTAAGATGGTGATCAGGCTCACGTACACAACTGAATGTCGGTACGCGGTCACAAGTGGATCTGGGAAGGCATATGTCACAGCGGGTCCGTAGATGCAAGTCACTACCTCCTCCAGTCCACTGATTATTCCCAGAGGATCAGATCACATTATAATGCACAGATCGGTCAGAAGAGGCATGCCTCAATTCACCTCCCTCATCTCTTCTTTAGTCTTTGGGTTCCTCTCCTCTCCTATCAATTGCCGATTTTGCATCAAGAGATATTCCACCAGTAGGGTTTTTAGCCCAGCAGCACTTTTGTAGGAGTAGGTATCGAGACTCGGATGGGGGTCCCTCACTGACAGGGGGTCCACGTATTTCATCAACCGATAGAATACCGCCAAATTTCCATGCGTCAAGAGTATCATGGTCAAATATCCGTCAATTCTGAGGGTTTTCACACCCCTGCTGAACATATAAGCAGGACCCATGTTGGATAAGTACCTGGGATACACCAGATACAAAGCTAGCAGCAGGTTGATTGACATGCTCAAGAGAGCGTGTACAAATGCTTCAAAAATAGTGTTTACCGCGTAAACTATCCTGACGATGAACTTCTTCTCCCAGCATGGACTCAAGAGTTTCAAGATTTTGTACGTTTTCCTAGTTTTCAAATCACCCTTTGCAGGCTCTCTCGAGAAACAGAGTTTGTGGCCATTTGCCGACATAACTAACGTTCCCACCGTCATCTCCCTCTTCTCGGAGAGCTCAAGCTGATCCTGATGAAACTCCCATGTTTGCATAATTATGTGAGGCGCGCTTTCCTTCGTCTTGTCCGTCACATTCTCCAGCCTTGGCGTCAAGAACGGCCATCACCTTTTTTCCTCAGTTAAACGATAACCAACGACTCCAGCTGCTTCTCCGCTACCGCCACATTCTTCCGATCGTTGACTGCTAGTGGAACCCGTTTTTGTAAGCTCCATGCTCCGAAACCACAAACTGGTGGTCAAGTGGCTCACACGGGGTGGTCATCTCCTACTTCAGGATTAAACTTCAGTTGTTTAGCCAGATTCGATAACTCGAGACAAAGCACCTCATCCAACACGATCAATATGCCTGCAAGCTCATAGAAACCCCTACGGGCATGAGACACATCTGCCCAAGCCGCTGCAATATCCGACTTCAGAAGTCTCAAGTTAACCGGCTCAAGTTCTCGATTAGGAGCTGCCATTAACATCCGCAGCCCGATGTTTTCTGCTATCAAGACTAACATTGCATACACGAACTTAAGAGCTGGTGGCATGCTTGCATAGCCTGATTATGATGTGAATACCAGCTTCGTTTTCGATCCCAATCGAGAAGCCATTAATTCCTGCACCTCGTTCCTTGCGGCAAACAGCGTCTGACTCGCTCCCAGATCTTCTTCGGCGTCGGCTCTCCGTTTCTCAAGGGCTCAAGTGATCCTGCTGCGTGCAGATGATCATTCATCCCTGCGAACAACAACTCGGGCTCACACGGCTTTTCTGACTTCGTTGCCACAACCAGAGTCAACAGATTGATTGAGCTCCGCCCCTGGCAGCAGGTACACCAACGTTTATGGCCAAAACATTTTTGGAGACGTTCAATCGAAGTCCGAGCCCGCCACAATTATCACCCTCGCTGCTCCAGGGTCTGAGCGATCATAGACTGCCAGAGTTTTGGCCAGCTGGAGGTTCCATAGGATTTTTCGTAACTGGGATCTTCCGACAATTTTGAGCCCATATAAGCAGTATCGGGGATCCCATGCTTTTCGGCTCAAGAAGCTTCTCCACGGCTCTTAACTGAGCGGGAATCTCCATCCTAATTCTGACAATGCTCGTGCGATGCTTCGGTGGTTCCAAGATGAGACCTGGGCTTCCCAACTCCTTGAGAGGCCGGTAGTTGACGGGACCGAAGATCGATTTCGTGGGAATACCAGTTAGGTCCGTCGTTTCCAAAGTTTTATCTCGAGAAAAATGAGCTTCACGCGCCTTCAGCCAATCTGCGCAATATTGGCTGCTCAAAGCTTCGTGCGACAGAATCCTGAGCCCCAAGACCTCCATCAGCTCCCACCTGCAGGCCACATCCTCGAGGTCCAGATTGTTCACTCCCTCCAAGTACCTGGCTTTGCTTGACTCTCCAGGGCCTCCTGCCGATGCCTTGACTTTCTGATTCCACCACCACGACTGACAACACCACTGAGCTTTGTGGCGTGGAAGACCCCATCTCATTTCTCTCCATGGGTGTCGAGCCCAGATGCCTGCTCCTGCTGCTCTCCTGCTTCTTTAAGGCTGTTGGCCCGGATTTCTAATAACGATATGCCATTGCTTCTTGCTCAAGAAATCTCACTTGTCAAACACTGAAGAAATACTTTACCTAGATTAATACTAAAGGAATACCTTGCCCTGTCAAACACTCGAGAAGTACCATGCCCAGATAAACACTAGACAAAATCCTTCCTCCGGTACCAATTGTGGAATACTGGCAGATGTTGTTGCTACTGTTCTCGTGGACTTCAGTCCAGTTGACGTTTTCTTTTTTCTTTTACGATTCAAAATCGATCTGAAAACAAAGCTGAATTTTAGACCAAGAATATCTTGCTCATGGCCAACCTAAATCTCCCCCCTTTGCACCTTTAAAACATTATTCAAACAATTTCTGATAAAATGATTCTTTTAGGTATTTAAAATCATTCAGGTCCATTTATGTTTTAGCACCAAACGATTTAGATGCAAATTCTGTTTTGATTGTCATGCCAGTTATACTAAAACCTATTTTCCTGTCGCGTGACTCCCTTTTACCGAGCTCCAGACCCTCGTGCCACCAACTTGAGACCATCGTGTCCACCCGAAACTCAGGCGATGCTTGAGTAGTGTTTCCTGTGTAGATGTACCATTATCTCTGTTTCCGCAAAGACCACGTGCAGGACGGCGTATAGTTCCCTAGTGTTCCATCTGCCCCTATTCGGATAGTACACTGGCATTTAAACCTCTTTATTCCTCTTTACACCAGGAAGTCCCTCAATCGTGTCAATGCCAATATCACGTGCTCGGGATCTATCACGAATCTCAGTGACTCTAGTCACCAAAAACATAGGTACTTGCCAGGAACCTGTGAAACTGAGGGAGGAAATGCCGCCAGTCCTCTCAATACTGGTCTCTGCCTGAACAGAAACTCGAAAGCTGCTTCCAATCTAGTGTTGAAACTTATATTCGCTGTTATGCAGGTTGCGCTGGTCCTATCTGACAAGATGAAGTCATTTGGTATCTCGAACTTGGTCTTGAATTTCCTCCAATGGTAGGCTCGACTTCTTCTTGGTCTAGCTCCAGTCCGTTTATCTCTCTCACTCTCTGAGTTTCTTTATAATTAAACTTTCGGTGTGGGTAAGTCCTACCGCCACTCCCTGGACAAAAATATTTATCGACGTCCCCGTCGATGGTGCTGGACTCAAGTTGTCAAGTGGTGTGTCCAATGGTCGGTCTGTCGCCGAACAACGAGTTTCTTCCTTTTACATGCTTCCCTGCTGATATAACGACTTGTTGGATACTTTGCGTTTCTTTCTCTTCAGCCTGCAGATCAAGCATTGACTCTAGAATCCTCAAGTTTGTATTCTCTCTTCTTTCTATCTCGCTTTGTTCTAGATATACTTCTTTTTCTGGAACGGTGTGGTCCTCCTGCTACGAGTGCTCACTGTCGTTGATGATTTGCTACTCTTCATCTGCCACTAGGTCGCCCATGTTCACCATCTCTGCTCCTAGCTCTTCTGGCTCTATTTTGTCAATCAAGAAGTCATCGCCATAACTGTTGTGACTCATACTTGTCTTCTTGCGCCCGCCCCTTCTTGTTTCCCCCGACATGGGCAGATCTGGTTCTGTCCATTTTGGCAGCTCATTCTGCTTGTTCGTTCCAGTCCTCCATCCTTCATCCGAGCCTACCTCTATTTTCTCATGTTCTCGTTGCCATCATGTTCTCATCCATACTCCTGTTCTCGTTGCCATCATTTTTCTCCCTGGTGCCTTTCTCATCTACCTCGCACCCAGTCCTTCCATGTTTTGCGGCACGTAACAGTCTTCCGGTAACTGGACGCGAGGTTTCAAATTTTCATAGTGCGCCGCAAGCACGCCCTGTGCTCAAGCGGTAGAACCGACGCTGCTGGTACACTTCTGTTATCATGAACGGGCCTCTCTATTTCTTTAGTAGCTTTTTCGTTCTTTTTGAAGATATGACATTTTGGAACACCCAGGCATATAGTCCCACAGCATATCGTTTCGCTTGAAGTATTTTCTCGTCATACTTCCTCCGCTATATCATCTGTTCTTGGGCTCTATTCCTTCTGCATAGTTCGTTCAAATCCTGTTGTCTCTTGAACCGCTTCCTTTGCGTATGCTTGAGGTGATGTCTTCTGCCCTTCATGTTCTGGGTAGAAGAACGCCAGGAGCATTACTGTCTCCCTGACTCTTAGCATCATCAAAGGACTGATCCCCGTTGTTGAGTGTTGTGTGCTTTTGTACACTCCCACCACTTGCGGCAAAATTTTGTCCCAGTCGGTCATATAACCCGAGCAAGGTTTCCCTGAGCAAATTTACTAGCGTTCTATTTTGTCTTTCTACTAGTCCATTCGTCTGTGGATGGTAGGTCGTCGAGTGTGCTTGTGCAATGTGTGATCTTCTCATGAGTTCTTTTGTCATATCTCCAACAAAGGCTTTCCCGTTATCTGACTGGAAGGTCTTCGGACAACCATACGGTGATATCCAGTGCGTGATCAAGTGGTCTCAAGTTTCTTCAGCCGAGGGCGTCTGACATGGTACTGCTTCCGCCAGTTTTGGTGAAGTGATTTATGATTACTCGTAATTGGTTAAATCCTGAATCTGTCATGCAGATCTTTTTGTGATCTATCTGCACAACCTCATTGAATTCTGAGCTTTCCACCAATTTGAATAGGAACTTTATCTTCCTTGGGTCTTTCACTTGCAAACACGACAAGCGTGCGTTCACCCATCTTTCACAAGCTTTCCTCAACCCTGTCCAGTAAATTGGTGTAATATTCTTTATTGCACCTTGTGCGATCTAAATAACACCTATTTTTGATAAAGCTGCGGTAATATGATGAGATTATGCTTGTGCAGCATTTTTTCTTCATCTATTCTCCTGCAGGTCACCACACCGTCAGCTCAGTGGTATATTAAGACCTTACCTTCCTTGTAGAACTGGCTCAAAATCTTGTAGCTGTACTCGTCCAGATCTCCTTTTACTTTTACTCACGTTCGGATTCATTAGGAGAGGTTGTTTGTCTTTTGTTGTTTTTATGAGCTCGTATCAGGTCCGATAGCCTGTACTCCGCCTTGACAAGCTCCTTTAGTGCCATCATTTGTCCGTTCAGCTCTCCCGGATTGTGTATATCGTCCTTAAGCTTGACGCATAATATCCCTCTCAAGACCTCCCTGTCACCCTCCGGCTCCAGATTCGTCCTGATGTTTGAGTTGCATGATAGCTCCCTGAAAGGTTTTCTTGATACCGCTAACATCTTTAGCTCTTCTCCTCCGGTCACGTTACGATGCTTCAAGTTGTATGTCCAGGGCGAGGAATCAGATTGTTGTGATACTTTCTTTTTTCTTCAGCTACTATCATGCAGAGACTGTCTTGTTCACCCTAACTTTCCGCTGAACCTGTTTCCCATTCTTCTACTTCCCGGAAAAAATTTCCTCGTCACCACGGGTTTGTCATCGGTAGTTTCTCAAGCAATCGTTTTAGCTGCTGCCTTACCGTCGCCTTCCCTGTGTCGACTTCGTCGAGGTCGTAACCTTCCGCCTTCAGCGTCTCTCTGACTATCTTTGACTTGAGCATGATTTCTACGGGGTTGGGCGGGATTTTCCATTCAAAATCGCTGTTTCCCGATGCTCAGTGGGTAATTCAGGGTGATCTTCTATCGGTTTGCCAATTTTGTCGAGCCATCTCGTGAGCGGTAGGCCAACGTACGTTTCCCTGTACATGAATGAAAAACCATCTTTTATCTCGGGCCTATCAGCCTCCTTCTGCTCCTGCCTCTCGTAGAATTCCGTTTTCTTACTCAAGCTGTCGGCATTTTGGCGTTTGTCTCTCGTCCTATGTTCAATTATCATATTGTAACCATCCAGCCATACTATCCATCTCCCGATGTAGCTTTGATCCGTCGAGTACGTCTTCAACCAACTGAGTGCCTTGTTGTCGACCCGTTGTTTGAAAGGCTCGCTGCCTAGATACGCCCTGTTATTTTCCACAAAGGTGAGAACCGCAAACATCTCCGCTTTGGGTGCCCCGTACTATATTTCGGTGTCGCTCAAGACTTGCTTCCGTAGGCTATTGGTCTAAAGACAGTCTTCCTGTTCCACTCCTGTTCTTGATGGAGTATGCCAGAGATCGCGATTACTGATGCCACTGTGTCCAGTACGTACATTCCCTTCTCTGTAGGCATGCCTAGCACAGGTGCTTCACATAATTCTCTTTTTATTCTTTGAATTGATTCTTCCGCCGCGTTATTCCACGTAAAATTCTTGCCCTTATGCCTCATGAGCTGTTGCATCGGATGCACTTTGTCCGCATAACCCTTGATGAACTCTCTGTAGTAGTTGGCGTAACCAAGAAAGCTCATCAGCTGATGCTCAGTTTTTGGCGACTTCCAAGTCAACACTGCTTTTACCGCATCTGGGTCTGGTCGGATGCCATGTTTATCTACCATCCTCCCCCGGTATTTTATCGAGTCCTTTAGAAATCCATATTTCGGGGGTTTACATTTTAATCCGGCCCCTTTCATTCATGCAAATACTCCGTCCAGTCGCTCGATGTGGTCCTCCAGGGTAGGTGTTGCAATCACCACGTCGTCCACGTAACTTATCACCAAGTTGCAATACTTCTCCGTCACACTTGTTAGTGCCTGTGCCATTCGTCGCTGAAACGTGGCTTTCGCGTTCCAAAAGCCAAAAGGCATCGTTTTCCATTGGAACAATCCCAGCTCGCAAGCAAACCCCGTTTTGTCCCTATCGTGTTTCCTAAGTGGCACCTGCCAAAAAGCTGACCCCAGATCAAGATTTTTCATCCCCCTATTTCGAAAGACTCTCATCTAGACTAGGTTTAGGATAGGCATCCTTCACTGTGACGAAGTTCAGATATCGAAAGTCACAACAAAACCTAACTTGGTCTCCTTTCTTTTTGGCCATCTGCCCTCCACATGCCCAGGTTGATTTGGATGGTTCTATCGTATCATACTCTAGTTAAGTTTCTATCTCCTTTCTAAATGACTCGGGCTTGTTTGGGGTCATGCGCCTCGCCCCCTCCCTATACGGTACTGCCGACTCTTCTAGCTCTGTTTCATGTTCAACGAAATTACAGCACCAGAGCTGTTCGTCTGTTACTTCAAGCTGTTCGTCTGTTACATTCCCCCTTAACTGTTCAACTTCTGGCAATACCGGTTTAACCATTTCTAAATCCTCCGGGGTGGGTTTTTTTGGAAAATTCTAACAGCTCGAAAGTCCATCGTCCGTTTCTGACTTAAGTGAAATCATAAGACCAAACCTGCTATTGCGGCGTCGTTCGCCTTCAACCTCACCCTTCTACTCAAGTAATTAGGAGCTTTTTTTTATTCGCCATTATCAAATTTACCGGTTTAACTACGTAATTACGTACTTCCTTTCCGGATATCGAATTCTGAACATCGCATTGTTCAGATCAATCGTTACATCAAAATTTCTGATGAAATCTTTGCCTAAAATCAATTGATATGACTTATCTAGATTCTCCACTACCAAAAAACTCATTAACATGTTGCGTTCCCCCAGATTCAGAGCTAATATCGGTGTCCTGCCTAGAACCCTCAATGCTCCCTTTTATCGCTGACAGCCGTAACCTTGAATCTATGGTATTCCTTGTCAAATCTCATTCTTCATCTCGTTTCTGTTGGTATCACACTCAAGGCAGCCCCTGTATCCAACAGCCCTCGTAATTTGGTCTTCTTTCCGCTTATGTCTAGTAAAGGTGCGGATACGTCTACTTCTGCTCCCAGATGCATGGCATCCTTCCTCTTCTAGCATGGCGCAGTCTCCAATCGACCTCAACTTGAGTTCCTCTCGAATATGTAGATTTGACCGGCAAGATCCTCGTCACATACGTTATCATCGTCTTTGTGTAGATAATGATTCCATCTATGTTCAACATGACATCATGTGGACCATAGGCTACTGTGTACCTGCTGTCTATTGCAGTCGATTTTCCACCATCTCTCGTGAATAATGCTCTAAGTGCTGTCGAAGGAGTTTGTGGGTGGATCGTGCGCAGATAGTCAGCATATACATCTATATGCATCAATGTTTGATTGCTTGGTTCACTCAGATTCTGCGTTACTTAATGTACGCCAACCGTGATAATGGACAGGATCCTCTCACCAATCTTCGTAATTCCGAAGAGTTTCCCAATCACCATTTTCAAGGTGTTGCAATTGCTCCTGACTGTTGGATTGTCCCTCGTCTCTGGTTCTGGTCTTACCATCGAGATTGTCTCGTTCCTCTGTTGTCTTTCTAATTCCTGTTTCAGACCTTGTTCGATCTCTTTTGTCGGCAAGTCTTGTTTCACTTTGTTAAGGACCTCCGCTGCTGCTTTCTCGTAGTTTATTCCAAGTGAAATTCTTGACTCAGCTCCTCCAGCATCTCTCTCTTGGGTCATGGCCTTCATCGATTTTGTCGTTAACTCGCCACTTGTCACCTCCATGTTCTGCAAGTCGTTCTCAGCTTGTCTATTCCTGGTATTCTGCACCATGGCAAGTGCTAACTTGTGTTTTGGGTAATTTTGATTCATAACTGCTTCCCAAAACAGAGAATAGTCCAGCCACTGTAAAACTCGTGCTCTTCCACGTGACACACGTCCTCTTCATCAGGCGTATATTCCAAGCTTTTCATGCCTTGCTTGTATGTGGTGCAATTCGCTACATGGTGATCTGCCGAGCCACAATTTGCACATGACCTTCGTTTGTTCATATCATCTCTTGGCTTATATCATGACGATTTTTGTTGATGGATTCCCCCTTACAGGTTCCTACTGTCTGAAAATGAGTATTTCCTCGGTTTCATCAACTTGTACTCTCTAGACTTCTGTCTCATCTCTTTCAATGTTGGTGCATTATCTTTCGATAGCGTGAAGTATGTTGCCAATATTGTTTTCAAGTCGTCACTTTTCACCCCATCATAGAGTTCCGAAGCGATGCTAAAATTTCTCCTATTAGTTGATTCATCTGGATCACTTCTTCGTCTTAAGCTCTCCAGTTTATCAAAGAATCGATCAATCGATTCATCATCTCTCTGTCTCCTCTTCTCAAACCTCATCATGGCCTTGTGCCCCTTCATCCCGGATCCGAATCGGTTCAGCAGAATTTCAAAGATCTTGTCCGCGCTGTCACGTTCTTCTTCGTTCTTGGCTGCCACGCACTTCATTGCCGTGCCCTCCTGATTGCTTAGTATCGCTGTGCACGCCTGTTTTTCATCATTCAAGTTGTCTTGTTCAAGATGTAGTCTCACCACATCAACCCAGGTATCTATGCAACCATCCGAGTCATCTTCAAATTCTTTCGGCTTCTTGAAAGATTTTCTCGATTTACCTCCTCCTCTATCTCTCGACTCTTTGTTTCATGTTGCGAATGCTTCAAATGTCCTGTCATCATTTCCCAAGTATTTGTCGATTCCTGCTTTTTACGTTGAGGTTCAACCCTTGTTCCGGTTAACTTTTCTGTTTTTGTCTGGTATCGTTTTTTCTTGAGCAATAGAGTTTCTCAAGAGTGCATCCAAATTGGATTGTATGGCACAAGAACTATCTGCCTAGTCTCTGCTCATTGTGTCCATTCTCGTCTCTAGATTCCATAGTTTATCGGTTACGGTCTCAGACCGCCTTTTCATTTCCTCCTGATCTTTCTTGATATGTTTTTCTTGCTCCTTGTCTGTTGTCTCCATCTTTTTTGCCATCTGCTGCAGCTTTTTTTCAGTGGCCCTCGCTAAGTTGAAGCAGTTGTCCAGATTTTCTTTTTTTTGTGTCTAAGTTCTTTCTCTGATTCCTGGCGGTCCTCTTCGCTGCACTTCAGCTTCTTGTCTATCAGATCCAACTTTGACATCAAGTCCTCTAACTCCACTAGTGATAATTTCGATTCCGCTGCTTGCCCATTTTGGTGACCCACTGCTCCCTCCATGGTTTGCTCTTTCCCCTGGTCAGCGTATCGTGGAAACTGTACCAAAGGAGTGCCTTTTTCGGTCGTTGTTGTCACCTCCTCTTTCTCTCTCGGTTTGGTTCCAACCATCGCCGCAAGTTTCTCCCTGAACGATGTTCTCTTCATTTGCGAATCTTCCCTTTTCGTCTCCGGCCTGTTGTTAGTGATTCCGTCTCCATTGCCTATTGGTGAGAACTCAATTGTCTTTGTTCCTTGATCTTCTACATTCGGCATAGGTGTCGATTCTGTCGTTTTTTGTTCCACTCCATCTCAGCTCTTTTCTGACGTCTCAAGATCAATTTCCGTTATAAGCATATTCTTTTGATTAGTTTGCTTTACTTCGGCCTTCTGCCCCTTGTTGCTTCTGGTGTTGACCATGTTAAGTGAAATAACTTTTCTAATTACTCTGTTTTGTAGGTGTTAGTTTCCTTTGCGTTGACTTTTGGTTTTGCTTAAGTCCCACCCCTCTCCTTTCCGGTAACGTAACGACACTCTTGTTCATTTCATGACGTTTATTTACAATTTTAGTTTATTTACAACTTCTAACTATGTACAGTTGTTAATGTAAAAATGTAGATCGAAGTTTAAGAAAACCCCAAAGCTCTTAAATAATAAAACTTGTTAAACCAACTTCAGTTAACATCTATTCCACAATCCGAATTATAGTTTGCTAATCCTAGTGTGTTGTTCCCGTTCCCCTTAAGCTATTTATTGACCCTTAATGGTTTTGTAGTCCTTGTCCTAAGTTTTGATATACTAAACCTATTGTCCCAGGAGTTTTAGGTGTTGGGATACCCGTTTTACTACCCCAATACTCCAGGTACTGGAAGACTTATTTCACTATCCCAGGACTTCAGGTGTTGGCATACTTAATCCACTATCCCAGGCTTTTAGGTGTTGAGAGACTTAATTTACTATCCCAAGACTTTAGGTGTTGGACCCTTAATTCACTATCCCAGAACTCTAGGTGGTGGAGCCTTAATTCACTATCCCAGGACTCTAGCTGTTGGGACCCTTAAATCGCTCTCCCAGGACAAGTGTTGGGAACTTTAAATAACTATCTCAGAACTCAAGTGTTGGGACTTTGAAATTTTTATCCCAGAACTCAAGTGTTGGGACCCTTAAATCAGTATCCCGGGACTCAAGTGTTGGGGACCAAAAATCAGTATCCCAGGACTCAAGTGTTGGGAACGCTAAATCACTATCCCAGGACCCAAGTGTTGGGACCCTTGAATCACTATCCCAGGACTCAAGTGATGGGACCCTTAAATCAGTATCTCGGGACTCAAGTGTTGGGACCCTTGAATCAGTATCCCAGGACTCAAGTGTTGGGAACCTTAAATCAGTATCCCAGGACTCAAGTGTTAGGACTCTCAAAGCACTATCCCAGGCTTTTAGGTGTTGGGTACTTAATTTACTATCCCAATTCTTTAGGTGTTGGACCCTTACGTCACTATCCCAGGACCCTAGGTGTTGGACCCCTAACTCACTTTCCCAGGACTCTAGGTTTTGGGAACTTAAATCGCTTTCCCAGGACAAGTGTTGGGACAATTAAATCACTGTTCCAGGACTCAAGTGTTGGGACTTTTAAATAGGTATCCCAGGACTAAAGTGATGGGACCCTTAAATCACTATCCCAGGACTCAAGTGATGGGACCCTTAAATCAGTATCTTGGGACTCAAGTGTTGGGACCCTTGAATCAGTATCCCGGGACTTAGTGTTGGTAACCACAAATCAGTATCCCAGGACTCAAGTGTTAGGACTCTCAAACTACTATCCCAGGCTTTTAGGTGTTGAATACTTAATTTACTATTCCCAGGACTCTAGGTGTTGGAAACTTAAATCGCTGTCCCAGGACAAGTGTTGGGACAATTAAATCACTGTTCCAGAACTTAAGTGTTGGGACTCTTAAATCAGTATCCCAGGACTAAAGTGTTGGGAACCTTAAATCAGTATCCCAGGACTCAAGTGCTGGGACTCTCAAACCACTATCCCAGGCCTCAAGTGTTGGGATCCTTAAACGAATATCCCAGAACTCAAGTGTTAGGACTCTTAGATCTTTATCCCAGGACTCCAGTGTTGGGACCCTTAAACCACTATCCCAAGACTGCCTCCAGAACTCGTGCAAAATTCTTCACCACCGTGACTCAAGTGTTAGGATACCTGATCCACTACCCCAGTACCACCTCAGAAATTCGTGTTGAAATTTCCACTCCCGTCTCCAGTGTTGGGACGCTTGATCCACTGTCCCAGTACCACCTCCGGAAATTGTGTAAAATTTTGCAAACCTAATTTTCTTACCAAAAACTAACTGAGTTTCCCCTAAATTATTTTCCCTTTTAAACCCAATGCAAGCCAAAAAGCAACTTGTTTTTAAAATTTTTTTGTGGTTGCAAATGCACCAATTCTCAATTAAACTTTAAAATTTATTTAGAAAACAATAAAATTCAAAATAAAAAAATCAAATTTAAAAAAAATTTGTATGTACATAAAACACAAAGTCAACAGGGGACATTTTTTGAAAAAAATGTCTGGTACCTGACAGTCACGCGATTTCCAACCCCCCTTTTAACGTTGTTATGGGGCGTTCACCTACTGGGTTCTAAAACTTGTCTATTTCCTATCCCTCACTCGATACGGCCAGGTTATCTAACTTATTTCGAGTTTACTACCGGGTACCTTCGCGTTCTAACTCTTGTTCTAAATCTTTAACTTGACGGTTCCAGACTCTAGTTAGTCAATTGTAACTAAATCGACTATATCGATTGTATAGTTACTGTAATGAAGCCGTCTCTTTTCAATTTCAAACCACCAACCTCTATCTTAACCAGCCCCCCATCTAAACTCCCCCCTTTATAGCCCCCCAACTAAGCCGAAAAATGCTTTAAGCGCGATGGGTGTCAAAACTCTCGAGAGAAAGTCCGTAGAACCTGTTTCCAAGTTCAAGTAAAAACATTTTCTCAAACCTGTGGGGTGCCGATAATTTCCGTTTATATCTATCCCCTATAGTATAAAATGGATTTTAACGATATCCGTTTGGTTGAACAGTGCACCCTGTTGATTTTTGTACTGCTCTGATTAATCTACTGGTAGTCTAATCCTAAGCGTGCCTTCTCTCGTTTTTCAGATCCCAGTCCTACGAACCACTTTCCCTTATGTCTGGTCACCTCTTCTGGCGAAGTGTCCCAGTGGTTCTCCAAGGCTGCAAGGCTATCTGAAAACCCTTTCAAAGCCCCGAACTCTGTCACCTGCTGAAAATTTCCTTTTTTGATTAAAACGATCGGTTCTATTTGAAAATAGTATGAGTATCCTGCTTTAATTAATATAAAGGTTTGATCCACCTAATCTGGAAATCAATTTCACTACATTTTTTTGAGTTTTAAGGGTTTTTTTCCAATTTCTATTCTTTCTTGTTATTTTTTTGTTTCGCTTTTTGTATTTACCCATCTTTTTTGTTACCTTAGTGGCCCTTTTACACGGTTAGCTAGGCCTCGTGTCGGAAAGAGCATTGAGAGTTATTCTCAATTTTACTTACAAAGCTATCACGGCACAACCAGAAGGTGGACACGTTCCAGTTGAACCGTACCACCGGTACTCTAGAATGGACATGTAGGCCGGAGCTGTGTCAAGTGGGTTCGATCCCATAGTCTCGATGTCGTAAAAACACCCCGTAAAAATATTATGTAACAGTCGCCTAATTAAGTCACATATGAGGCTAAGAAAAATAGGCCCTATAATCAATGGCTCAAGGGTCAGGAACACTATCTCTTGTGTTTTTGTATCTCATTCAGTCGGAGCCAATTTGACATGAGACTACAAAACGTGTTACAGCTTAAAGGCGACTACCAAAACACCACCCACTCTATAAACAAGAACGCTCCCATGGTCAGGTCTCTACACGCGAACGCCATTAGAAACAGGGTCGGAAGCTTAAGTATACCGTTAGTGTTTATTGGATAGTGGAACTTTGATCCATTTCAGATGGATCAAACTAAAACTTGCCTTATCTCAACAGAATTACATAAATTGCACTCGAAAAATTTAAATTAAGTACTCACATAGTGACGCGACTCTTGAATTCGGTAAATTACAGAATAAAGCAACTCTAGAAGAAATTTGAAGTAATTGAGTTTAGCTCAAGAAGTTTCATTCCCTCGATCATTGGGCAGCTTCGGCTGTCCACCTTCCCAGTACAGTATCACTCTCGTCCAGTCAATTGCACTTATTTTCTTGAACTCTTGATCTTTTATCAGGAACAAGATAACTCTACTCAGATCGAAATATTCTGGTAAAATTGCGAACTGCAATTTTATTCTTGTATTTTCCAGCGACTTTCCCGCAATTATAACTCGAATCTTCTGATCTAATTTATTTTGTATTTTAGGTGTCGCGCGAAACTTGAGCACGACAAGATCAAATCGAATTTTTGAAAAATAAAAAAAAATCAATTAAAATGGGCCCTTCCGTCATGTAACGAAACGTGCACAAGTTGGATAGGGCCGTACCAACGCTATATAAATACATCGGCAAAATTTTATGAATAAATCAAGTCGAAACTAATGCATCAAGAGAATTGTCAATTAAAACCTACGCTCCTTGATTATAGCACAGATAGAATTGTCTATGTTGGAATTTTTTTAAAGATTTTTGCACCCCCTAAGGCAGAGGATTGCACTCCTCAGAAGTGCAAAACTTATTTTTGTTCTCATAAAGTTTATTGTGTCCGAGTATGATTCGTTCCGTTTCTCGCTTAGTTTCTCTGCTAGTTTCTGGATGGTTTTTGTAGAGCCTGGTGCTGCTCCTCCGGTACACGCAAAAATTAGTGGAACAAAGCTGCTGTGTTCCACTTCGAGATTTCTTTGTTGGTATTTTAATGTTTTGACACTCTCATGATATTTGTAGGCGTCAGATATAGTTTTGAGGCAGGATTTAGCATGGGGGTTGAAAAAACTTGCATCGAAAAAGGTTCGGCTGGATCGGCCTCCCCAGAGTCCGTTTGCCTTGATGTCAAGTCGAGCGTCATCTTGAGTAGTGGTTGTTCCCCTGGATTTTTGTCCAGAGGTATCAGCCGATACGAGTTGTATGCTGTTAGGTTTTCATGGAGGAGAACTTTAGTTGCTATTGTAAAGGATAGTTTAGTAATTGTTTTGCAGAACTCAATGGATGTCTGGTTGAAGTGAGTTAATGTCCTTCTCCATTCGCACGCATCTAGACCTGGGGGACCGTGGCTTCCGTGCGTTTTGAGTGTTGATTTTCGAACTGTCTTGGCATTTATTTGTTCGAATATAGAGGGGTGGTATGGCATTGTGTCTTCACTAACTTCAGTTACATAGTGAGTGTTCGCTGTTTTGTCTTGAGGGTGTTTTTTTTTCATTTAGAGGAATTACTCCTTTTGTTTTCTTGTCTGAAAGGCAGCCAATGGCGGCAGATATTTTGCCTGTACTCATTAGTTTATCGAATTGCTTAACTTCCTCGTTTACTTCGCACTTCTGCTGTTTAGGATGTCTAATTTGGAGAGCTTTCGCTTCAGTGAAAAGTTCGTCTAATAGGCTTTGCTTCCATAAAAATATGCGGCGGCTTAGTGTTTTAAAATTTTATCCGCTTGTTTCTGGTTTAGTTTTGGAACTCAAGTGTTGGTACACTTAAATCAGTATCCCGGGGCTCAAGTGTTGGGAACCAAAAATCAGTATCCCAGAAGTCAAGTGTTGGGATCCTTAAATCACTATCCCAGGACTCAAGTGTTGGGACCCTTAAATCACTATCCCAAGACTCAAGTCTTGGGATCCTTAAATCAGCATCTCGGGACTCAAGTGTTGGGACCCTTAAATCAGTATCTCAGGACTCAAGTGTTGGGAACCTTAAATCATTATCCCAGGACTCAAGTGCTGGGTCTGTCAAATCACTATCCCAGGTCTCAAGTATTGGGACCTGAAATCACTATCCAAGGACTCAATTGTTGGGACACTTAAACGACTATAACAGAACTCAAGTGTTGGGACTCTTAAACCACTATCCCAGGACTCAAGTGTTGGGACCCTTAAATCAGTATCCCGGGACCGAAGTGTTGGGACCTTAAATCAGTATCCCAGGACTCAAGTGTTGAGATACTAAATCCACTATCCCAGGCTTTTAGGTGTTGAGATACTGCTCTGAGTGCTGTCGAAGGAGTTTGTGGGTAGATCGTGCGCAGATAGTCAGCATATACATCTATATGCATCAATGTTTGATTGCTTGGTTCACTCAGATTCCGCGATACTTAATGTCCGCCAACCGTGATAATTGACATGGTCCTCTCACCAATCTTCGTAATTCCGAAGGGTAAGGGTTTCCCAGATACCATTTTCAAGGTGTTGCAATTGCTTCTGACTGGGTTGTCCCTCGTCTCTGGTTCTGGTCAAACAATCGAGAGAGTCTCGTTCCTCTGTTGTCTTTCTATTTCCTGCTTCAACCCTTGTTCGATCTCTTTTGTCGCCAAGTCCTGTTTAACTTTGTTAAGGACCTCCGCTGCTGCTTTCTCGTAGTTTATTCCTAGTGAAATTCTTCGCTCAGCTCCTCCAGCATCTCTCTTTTTGGTCATGGCCTTCATCGATTTTGTCGTTAACTCACCACTTGTAACTCGCCACTCGCCACTTGTCGTATATCCCAAGCTTTTCATATCTTGCTTGTATGTGGTGCAATTCGCTACATGGTGATATGCCGAGCCACATTTTGCACATGACCTTCGTTTGTTCATATCATCTCTTGGCTTATATCATGACGACTTTTGTTGTTGGCTTCCCCCTTACAGGTTCCTACTGTCTGAAACTGAGTATTTCTTCGGTTTCATCAACATGTACTCTCTAGGTTTCTGTCTCATCTCTTCCAATGTTGGGGCATTATCTTTCGATAGTAGTAGTAGCGTGTAGTAGGTTGCCAACATTGTTCTCAAGTCGTCACCTTTCACCCCATCAAAGAGTTTCGAAGCGATGCTAAAATTTCTCCTATTAGTTGGTTCATCAGGATCACTTCCTCGTCTTAAGCTCTCCAGTTTATCAAAGAATCGATCAATCGATTCATCATCTCTCTGTCTCCTCTTCTCAAACCTCATCATGGCCTTGTGCCCCTTCATCCTGGATCCGAATCGGTTCAGCAGAATTTCAAAGATCTTGTCCGCGCTGTCACGTTCTTCTTCCTTCTTGGCTGCCACGCACTTCAGTGCCGTGCCCTCCTGATTGCTTAGTATCGCTGTGCACGCCTGTTTTTCATCATTCAAGTTGTCTTGTTCAAGATGTAGTCTCACCACATCAACCCAGGTATCTATGCAACCATCCGAGTCATCTTCAAATTCTTTCGGCTTCTTGAAAGATTTTCTCGATTTACCTCCTCCTCTATCTCTCGACTCTTTGTTTCATGTTGCGAATGCTTCAAATGTCCTGTCATCATTTCCCAAGTATTTGTCGATTCCTGCTTTTTACGTTGAGGTTCAACCCTTGTTCCGGTTAACTTTTCTGTTTTTGTCTGGTATCGTTTTTTCATGTCCTGCTGATCTTTCTTGATATGTTTTTCTCGCTCCTTGTCTGTTGTCTCCAACTAATGCACTTCAGGTGTTGGGATACTAAATCCACTATCCCAGGCTTTTAGGTGTTGAGATACTTAATTTACTATCCCAAGACTTTAGGTGTTGGACCCTTAATTCACTATCCCAGTACTCTAGATGGTGGACCCTTAATTCACTATCCCATGACTCTAGGTATTGGGACCCTTAAATCGCTCTCCTAGAACAAGTGTTGGGAACCTTAAATCCATATCCTAGAACTCAAGTGTTGGGACTCTTAAATCTTTATTCCAGAACTCAAGTGTTGGGACCGTTAAATCAATATCCCGGGACTCAAGTGTTGGGAACCAAAAATCAGTATCCCAGGACTCAAGTGTTGGGACCCTTAAATCACTATCCCAGGACTCAAGTGATGGGACCCCTAAATCAGTATCTCGGGACTCAAGTGTTGGGAACCTTAAATCAGTATCCCAGGACTCAAGTGTTGGGAACCGTAAATCAGTATCCAAGGACTCAAGTGTTGGGACCGCTAAATCACTATCCAAGGACTCAAGTGTTGGGACCCTTAAATCACTATCCCAGGACTCAAGTGATGGGACCACTAAATCAGTATCTCGGGACTCAAGTGTTGGGAACCTTAAATCCATATCCTAGAATTCAAGTGTTGGGACTCTTAAATCACTATCCCAAGACTCAAGTCTTGGGACCCTTAAATCAGTATCTCGGGACTCAAGTGTTGGGACCCTTAAATCAAAATCCCAGGACCGAAGCGTTGGGACCCTTAAATCACCATCCCAGGACTCAAGTGATGGGACCCCTAATCAGCATCTGGGAAATCAAGTGTTGGGACCCTTAAATCAGTATCCCAGGACTCAAGTGTTGGGAATTATAAATCAGTATCCCAGGACTCAAGTGTTGCGACCGCTAAATCACTATCCCAGGATTCACGTGTTGGGACCCTTAAATCACACTCCCAGGCTCAAGTGATGGGACCCCTAAATCAGTATCTCGGGGCTCAAGTGTTGGGATTCTTAAATCAGTATCCCAGGAGTCCAGTGTTGGGAACCTTATATCAGTATCCCAGGACTCAAGTGTTAGGACTCTCAAACCACTATCCCAGGCTTTTAGGTGTTGGATCCTTGCGTCACTATCCCAGGACTCTAGGTGTTGTACCCCTAATTCACTTTCCCAGGACTCTAGGTTTTGGGAACTTAAATCGCTGCCCCAGGACAAGTGTTGGGACAATTAAATCACTGTTCCAGGACACAAGTGTTGGGACTCTTAAATCACTATCCCAGGACTCAAGTGATGGGACCCTTAAATCACTATCCCAGGACTCAACTGATGGGACCCTAAAATCACTATCCCAAGACTCAAGTCTTGGGACCCTTAAATCACTATCTCGGGACTCAAGTGTTGGGAACCGAAAATCAGTATCCCAGAAGTCAAGTGTTGGGACCCCTAAATCACTATCCCAGGACTCAACTGTTGGGACTATTAAATCACTATCCCAGGACTCAAGTGTTGGGTCCCTTAAATCAGTATCCCGGGACTCAAGTGTTGGGTACCACAAATCGGTATCCCAGGACTGAAGTGTTGGAACCCTTAAATCACTATCCCAAGACTCAATCCTTGGGACCCTTAAATCAGTATCTCGAGACTCAAGTGTTGGGACCCTTAAATTAGTATCCCAGGACTATAGTGTTGGGAACCTTAAATCAGTATCCCAGGACTCAAGTGCTGGGACTCTCAAACCACTATCCCAGGCCTCAAGTGTTGGGACCTTTAAACGACTATCCCAGAACTCAAGTGTTAGGACCCTTAAATCACTATCCCAAGACTCAAGTCTTGGGGCCCTTAAATCAGCATCTCGGGACTCAAGTGTTGGGACCCTTAAATCAGTATCTCAGGACCGAAGTGTTGGGACCTTAAATCAGTATCCCAGGATCAAGTGTTGAGATACTAAATCCACTATCCCAGGCTTTTAGGTGTTGGGATACTTAATTTACTATCCCAAGACTTTAGGTGTTGGACCCTTAAATCACTATCCCAGGACTCAACTGTTGGGATTCTTAAATCACTATCCCAGGACTCAAGTGTTGGGACCCTTAAATCAGTATCCCGGGACTCAAGTGTTGGGAACCACAAATCAGTATCCCAGGACTGAAGTGTTGGGACCGCTAAATCAGTATCCCAGGACTCAAGTGTTAGGACTGTCAAACCACTATCCCAGGCTTTTAGGTGTTGGATCTTTACGTCACTATCCCAGGACTCTAGGTGTTGTACCCCTAATTCACTTTCCCAGGGCTCTAGGTTTTGGGAACTTAAATCGCTGCCCCAGGACAAGTGTTGGGACAATTAAATCACTGTTCCAGGACACAGGTGTTGGGACTCTTAAATCACTATCCCAGGACTCAAGTGATGGGACCCTTAAATCACTATCCCAGGAGTCAACTGATGGGACCCTAAAATCACTATCCCAAGACTCAAGTCTTGGGACCCTTAAATCACTATCTCGGGACTCAAGTGTTGGGAACCGAAAATCAGTATCCCAGAAGTCAAGTGTTGGGACCTTTAAATCACTATCCCAGGACTCAAGTGTTGGGACCCTTAAATCGCTAAACCAGGACTCAAGTGATGGGACCTTTAAATCACTATCCCAGGAATCAAGTGTTGGGACTCTTAAATCACTATCCCAGGACTCAAGTGTTGGGACCCTTAAATCAGTATCCCGGGACTCAAGTGTTGGGTACCACAAATCAGTATCCCAGGACTGAAGTGTTTGAACCCTTAAATCACTATCCCAAGACTCAATCCTTGGGACCCTTAAATCAGTATCTCGAGACTCAAGTGTTGGGACCCTTAAATTAGTATCCCAGGACTAAAGTGTTGGGAACCTTAAATCAGTATCCAGGACTCAAGTGCTGGGACTCTCAAACCACTATCCCAGGCCTCAAGTGTTGGGACCTTTAAACGACTATCCCAGAACTCAAGTGTTAGGACCCTTAAATCACTATCCCAAGACTCAAGTCTTGGGGCCCTTAAATCAGCATCTCGGGACTCAAGTGTTGGGACCCTTAAATCAGTATCCCAGGACCGAAGTGTTGGAACCTTAAATCAGTATCCCAGGATCAAGTGTTGAGATACTAAATCCACTATCCCAGGCTTTTAGGTGTTGGGATACTTAATTTACTATCCCAAGACTTTAGGTGTTGGACCCTTAATTCACTATCACAGGACTCTAGGTGTTGGACTTAATTCATAGACTCGCTGTCACAGGACAAGTGTTGGGACCCTTAAATCACTATCCCAGGACTCAACTGTTGGGATTCTTAAATCACTATCCCAGGACTCAAGTGTTGGGACCCTTAAATCAGTATCCCGGGACTCAAGTGTTGGGAACCACAAATCAGTATCCCAGGACTGAAGTGTTGGGACCGCTAAATCAGTATCCCAGGACTCAAGTGTTAGGACTCTCAAACCACTATCCCAGGCTTTTAGGTGTTGGATCATTACGTCACTATCCCAGGACTCTAGGTGTTGTACCCCTAATTCACTTTCCCGTGACTCTAGGTTTTGGGAACTTAAATCGCTGCCCCAGGACAAGTGTTGGGACAATTAAATTACTGTTCCAGGACACAAGTGTTGGGACTCTTAAATAACTATCCCAGGACTCAAGTGATGGGACCCTTAAATCACTATCCCAGGACTCAACTGATGGGACCCTAAAATCACTATCCCAAGACTCAAGTCTTGGGACCCTTAAATCACTTTCTCGGGACTCAAGTGTTGGGAACCGAAAATCAGTATCCCAGAAGTCAAGTGTTGGGACCTTTAAATCACTATCCCAGGACTCAAGTGATGGGACCCCTAAATCAGTATCTCGGGGCTCAAGTGTTGGGAACCTTAAATCCATATCCTAGAACTCAAGTGTTGGAACTCTTAAATCACTATCCCAAGACACAAGTGTTGGGACTCTTAAATCACTATCCCAGGACTCAAGTGATGGGACCCTTAAATCACTATCCAAGGACTCAACTGATGGGACCCTAAAATCACTATCCCAAGACTCAAGTCTTGGGACCCTTAAATCACTATCTCGGGACTCAAGTGTTGGGACCCTTAAATCAGTATCCCAGAAGTCAAGTGTTGGGACCTTTAAATCACTATCCCAGGACTCAAGTGATGGGTCCCCTAAATCAGTATCTCGGGGCTCAAGTGTTGGGAACCTTAAATCCATATCCTAGAACTCAAGTGTTGGGACTCTTAAATCACTATCCCAAGACTCAAGTCTTGGGACCCTTAAATCAGTATCTCGGGACTCAAGTGTTGGGGCCTTTAATCAGTATCCCAGGACCGAAGTGTTGGGACCCTTAAATCACTATCCCAGGACTCAAGTGATGGGACCCCTAATCAGTATCTGGGAACTCAAGTGTTGGGACCCTTAAATCAGTATCCCAGGAATCAAGTGTTGGGAATCTTAAATCAGTATCCCAGGATTCAAGTGTTGGAACCGCTAAATCACTATCACAGGATTCAAGTGTTGGGACCCTTAAATCACTGTCCCAGGAATCAAGTGATGTGACCCCTTAATCAGTATCTCGAGTGTTGGGATTCTTAAATCAGTATCCCAGGAGTCCAGTGTTGGGAACCTTAAATCAGTATCCCAGGACTCAAGTGTTAGGACTCTCAAACCACTATCCCAGGACTCTAGGTGTTGTACCCCTAATTCACTTTCCCAGGACTCTTGGTTTTGGGAACTTAAATCGCTGCCCCAGGACAAGTGTTGGGACAATTAAATCACTTTTCCAGGACACAGGTGTTGGGACTCTTAAATCACTATCCCAGGACTCAAGTGATGGGACCCTTAAATCACTATCCCAGGACTCAACTGATGGGACCCTAAAATCACTATCCCAAGACTCAAGTCTTGGGACCCTTAAATCACTATCTCGGGACTCAAGTGTTGGGAACCGAAAATCAGTATCCCAGAAGTCAAGTGTTGGGACCTTTAAATCACTATCCCAGGACTCAAGTGTTGGGACCCTTAAATCACTAAACCAGGACTCAAGTAATGGGACCTTTAAATCACTATCTCATGAACCAAGTGTTGGAACCCTTAAATCAGTATCTCGGGACTCAAGTGTTGGGATTCTTAAATCAGTATCCCAGGACCGAAGTGTTGGGTCCTTAAATCAGTATCCCAGGACTCAAGTGTTGAGATACTAAATCCACTATCCCAGGCTTTTAGGTGTTGGGATACTTAATTTACTATCCCAAGACTTTAGGTGTTGGACCCTTAATTCACTATCCTAGGATTCTAGGTGTTCGGACCCTTAATTTGCTTCCCAGGACAAGTGTTTGGACCCTTAAATCACTATCCCAGGACTCAACTGTTGGGACTCTTAAATCACTATCCCAGGACTCAAGTGTTGGGACCCTTAAATCAGTATCCCGGGACTCAAGTGTTGGGTACGACAAATCAGTATCCCAGGACTGAAGTGTTGGAACCCTTAAATCACTATCCCAAGACTCAATCCTTGGGACCCTTAGATCAGTATCTCGAGACTCAAGTGTTGGGACCCTTAAATTAGTATCCCAGGACTAAAGTGTTGGGAACCTTAAATCAGTATCCCAGGACTCAAGTGGTGGGACTCTCAAACCACTATCCCAGGCCTCAAGTGTTGGGACCTTTAAACGACTATCCCAGAACTCAAGTGTTAGGACCCTTAAATCACTATCCCAAGACTCAAATGCTGGGACTCTCAAACCACTATCCCAAGTCTCAAGTATTGGGACCCTGAAGTCACTATACAAGGACTCAATTGTTGGGACACTTAAACGACTATCACAGAATTCAAGTGTTGGGACTCTTAAATCACTATCCCAGGACCGAAGTGTTGGGACCTTAAATCAGTATCCCAGGACTCAAGTGTTGAGATACTAAATCCACTATCCCAGGCTTTTAGGTGTTGGGATACTTAATTTACTATCCCAAGACTTTAGGTGTTGGACCCTTAATTCACTATCACAGGACTCTAGGTGTTGGACTTAATTCATAGACTCGCTGTCACAGGACAAGTGTTGGGACCCTTAAATCACTATCCCAGGACTCAACTGTTGGGACTCTTAAATCACTATCCCAGGACTCAAGTGTTGGGACCCTTAAATCAGTATCCCGGGACTCAAGTGTTGGGACCCTTAAATCAGTATCCCAGGACCGAAGTGTTGGGACCTTAAATCAGTACCCAGGACTCAAGTGTTGAGATACTAAATCCACTATCCCAGGCTTTTAGGTGTTGGGATACTTAATTTACTATCCCAAGACTTTAGGTGTTGGACCCTTAATTCACTATCACAGGACTCTAGGTGTTGGACTTAATTCATAGACTCGCTGTCACAGGACAAGTGTTGGGACCCTTAAATCACTATCCCAGGACTCAACTGTTGGGACTCTTAAATCACTATCCCAGGACTCAAGTGTTGGGACCCTTAAATCAGTATCCCGGGAATCAAGTGTTGGGTACCACAAATCAGTATCCCAGGACTGAAGTGTTGGAACCCTTAAATCACTATCCCAAGACTCAATCCTTGGGACCCTTAAATCAGTATCTCGAGACTCAAGTGTTGGGACCCTTAAATTAGTATCCCAGTAAACACTGGACTCCTCGGATACTGATTTAAGAATCCCAACACTTGAGCCCCGAGATACTGATTTAGGGGTCCCATCACTTGAGTCCTGGGATAGTGATTTAAGGGTTCCAACACTTGAGTCCTGGGATAGTGATTTAGCGGTCCCAACACTTGAGTCCTGGGATACTGATTTAAGATTCCCAACACTTGAGTCCTGGGATACTGATTTAAGGGTCCCAATTGCTGGGACTCTCAAACCACTATCCCAGGTCTCAAGTGTTGTCATCCTCAAATCACTATCTCAGGACTCAATTGTTGGGACCCTTAAACGACTATCCCAGAACTCAAGTGTTAGGACTCTTAGATCACTATCCCAGCACTCAATAGTTGGGACCCTTAAACCACTATCCCAAGACTGCCTCCAGAACTCGTGCAAAATTCTTCACCACCGTGACTCAAGTGTTAGGATACCTGATCCACTACCCCAGTACCACCTCCGGAATTCGTATTGAAATTTCCACTCCCGTCTCCAGTGTTGAGACGCTTGATCCACTGTCCCAGTACCACCTCCGGAAATCGTGTAAAATTTTGCAAACACAATTTTCTTACCAAAAATTAACTGAGTTTCCCCTAAATTACTTTCCCTTTTAAACACAATGCAAGCCAAAAAGCAACTTGTTTTTAAAACTTTTTTGTGGTTGCAAATGCACCAATTCTCAATAAAACTTTAAAATTTATTAAAAACAATAAAATTCAAAATGTAAAAATCAAATTTAAAAAAATTTGTTTGCACATAAAACACAAAGTCAACAAGGGACATTTTTCGAAAAAAATGTCTGGTACTTGACTGTCACACGATTTCCAACCCCCCTTTTAACGTTGTTTTGGGGCGTTCACCTACTGGGTTCTAAAACTTGTGTATTTCCTATCCCTCACTCGATACGGCCAGGTTATCTAACTTATTTCGAGTTTACTACCGGGTACCTTCGCGTTCTAACTCTTGTTCTAAATCTTTAACTTGACGGTTCCAGACACTAGTTAGTCAATTGTAACTAAATCGACTACTTTAAGACTAATTGTAGTAGACTAATTGTAACTAAAAATGCTTAAAGCGCGATGGGTGTTAAAACTCTCGAGAGAAAATCCGTATAACCTGTTTCCAAGCTCTGCTCAAGCAAAAACGTTTTCTCAAAACTGTGGGGTGCCGCTTATTTCCGTTTATATCTATCTCCTATAGTATAAAATGGATTTTAACGATATCCATTTCGTTGAACAGTGCACCCTGTTGATTTTTGTACTGCTCTGATCAACCTACTGGTAGTCTAATCCTAGGCATGCCGTCTCTCGTTTTTCAGATCCCCGTCCTACGAACCACTTTCCCTTCTGCCTGGTCACCTCTTCTGGCGAAGTGTCCCAGTGGTTCTCCAAGGCTGCAAGGCTATCTGAAAACCCTTTCAAAGCCCCGAACTCTGTCACCTGCTGAAAATTTCCTTTTTTGATTAAAACGATCGGTCCTATTTGAAAATAGTATGAGTATACTGCTTTAATTAATATAAAGGTTTGATCCACCTAATCTGGAAATCAATTTAACTACCTTTTTTGAGTTTTTAGGGCTTTTTTTCCAATTTCTCTTCTTTTTTGTTTTTTTTTTTGTTTCGCTTTTTGTCTTTAACCCGTTTTTTTGTTACCCTAGTTGCCCCTTTACACGGTTAGCTAGGCCTCGTGTCGCAGAGCGCATTAAGAATTTTTCTCAAGTTTACTTACAAAGCTATCACGGCACAACCAGAAGGTGGACACGTTCCAGTTGAACCGTACCACCGGTACTCTAGAATGGGCATGTAGGCCGGAGCTGTGTCAAGTGGGTTCGATCCCGTAGTCTCGATGTCGTAAGAACACCCCTTAAAAATACTATGTAACAGTCGCCTAAGTAAGTCACATATGAGGCTGAGAAAAATAGGCCCTATAATCAATGGCTCAAGGGTCAGGGACACTATCTCTTGTGTTTTTGTATCTCATTCAGTCGGAGCCAATTTGACATGAAACTACAAACCGTGTTTTAGCTTAAAGAATACTACCAAAAAACCACCCACTCTAGAAATAATAACGCTCCCAATAACGCAAACGCCATTAGAAACAGGGTCGGAAGCTTAAGTATACCGTTAGTTTTTATTGGATAGTGGAACTTTGATCCATTTCAGATGGATCAACCTAAAACTTGCCTGATCTCAACAGAATTACATATATTGCACTCGAGAAATTTAAATTAAGTACTCACATAGTGACGCGAATCTTGAATTTGGTAAATTACAGAATAAAGCAACTCTAGAAGAAGTTTGAAGTAATTGAGTTTAGCTCAAGAAGTTTTATTCCCTGGACCATTGGGCAGCTTCGGCTGTCCACCTTCCCAGTCAAGTATCACTCTCGTCCAGTCAATTGCACTTCTTTTCTTGAACTCTAGATCTTTTATCAGGAATAAGATAACTCTACTCAGATCGAAATATTCTGGTAAAATTGCGAACTGCAATTTTACTCTTGTATTTTCCAGCAACTTTCCCCCAATTATAACTCGAGTCTTCTGATCTAATTTATTTTGTTTTTCAGGAGTCGCGAGAAACTTGAGCACGACAGGATCAAATCGAATTTTTGAAAAATAAAAAAAATCAATTAAAATGGGCCCTTCCGTCATGTAACGGTACGTGCACGAGTTGGATAGGGCCGTACCAACGGTATATAAATACATCGGCAAAATTTTATGAATAAATCAAGTCGAAACTAATGCATCAAGAGAATTGTCAATTAAAACCTACCCTCCTTGATTATAGCACAGATAGAATTGTCTATGTTGGAATTATTTTTAAGATTTTTGCACCCCCTAAGGCAGAGGATTGCACTCCTCAGAAGTGCAAAACTTATTTTTGTCCTTATAAAGTTTGTTGTTTCCGAGTATGAGTCTTTCCGTTTCTCGCTTAGTTTCTTTGCTAGTTTCTGGATGGTTTTTGTGGAGCCTGGTGCTGCTCCTCTGATACACGCAAAAATTAGTGGAATAAAGCTGCTGTGTTCCACATCCAGATTTCTTTGTTGGTATTTTCATGTTTTGACACTCTCACGATATTTGTAGGCGTCAGATATAGTTTTGGGGCAGGATTTAGCATGGGGGTTGAAAAAATTTGCATCGAAAAAGGTTCGGCTGAATCGGCCTCCCCAGAGTCCATTTGCTTGATGTCAAGTCGAGCGTAATCTTGAGTAGTGGTTGTTCTCTGGATTTTTGTCCAGAGGTATAAGCCGACACGAGGTGTATGCTGTTAGGTTTTCATGGAGGAGAACTCTAGTTGCTATTGTATAGGATAGTTTAGCAATTGTTTTGCAGAACTCAATGGATGTCTGGTTGAAGTGAGTTATTATCCTTCTCCATTCGCACGCATCTAAACCTGAGGGACCGTGGCTTCCGTGCATTTTCAGGGTTGATTTTCGAACTGTCTTGACGTTATGTCAGCACTTACTTCAGTTACATAGTGAGTGTTCGCTATTTGGTCTCGAGGGTGTTTTTTTTTCAGGAGACTAAGGACTGTTTTTCCTTCAATGACTTCGTTTAGAGGAAGTACTCCTTCTGTTTTCTTGTCTGAAAGGCAGCCAATGGCCGCAGATATTTTTCCTGTGCTCATTAGTTTATCGAATTGCTTAACTTCCTCGTTTACTTCGCACTTCTGCTGATTTGGATGTCTAATTTGGAAAGCTTTCGCTTCAGTGAAAAATTCGTCTAATAGGCTTTGCTTCCATAAAAATATGCGGCGGCTTAGCGTTTTAAAATTTCATCCGTTTATTTCTGGTTTAGTTTTGGGACTCAAGTGTTGGGACCCTTAAATCAGTATCCCGGGACTCAAGTGTTGGGAACCAAAAATCAGTATCCCAGAAGTCAAGTGTTGGGACCCTTAAGTCACAATCACAGGACTCAAGTGTTGGGGTCCTTAAATCACTATCCCAAGACTCAAAACGTGGGACCCTTAAATCAGTATCTCGGGACTCAAGTGTTGGGGCCTTAAATCAGTATCCCAGGACTCAAGTGTTGGGAACCTTAATTCACTATCCCAGTACTCAAGTGTTGGGACCCTTAAATCAGTATCTCAGGACTCAAGTATTGGGAACCTTAAATCACTATCCAAGGACTCAATTGTTGGCACCCTTAAACGATTATCACAGAACTCAAGTGTTGGGTCCCTTAAATCACTATCCCAGGACTCAAGTGTTGGGACCCTTAAATCAGTATCCAAAGACTCAAGTGTTGGGACCCTTAAATCAGTATCTCGGGACTCAATTGTTGGGATACCTGATCCACTATCCCAGTGCCACCTCCAGAAGTCGTGTTAGAATTTCCACTCCCGTCTCCACAATTGGGACGCTTGATCCACTGGGAACCAAAAATCAGTATCCCAGAAGTCAAGTGTTGGGACCCTTAAATCACTATCCCAGGACTCAAGTGTTGGGACCCTTAAATCACTATCCCAGGTCTCAAGTATTGGGACCCTGAAATCACTATCCAAGGACTCAATTGTTGGCACCCTTACATCAGTATCTCGGGACTCAAGTGTTGGGACCCTTAAATCAGTATCCCAGGACTCAAGTGTTGAGAACCTTAATTCACTATCCCAGAACTCAAGTGTTGGGACCCTTAAATCAGTATCTCAGGACTCAAGTGTTGGGAACCTTAAATCATTATCCCAGGACTCAAGTGCTGGGTCTGTCAAACCACTATCCCAGGTCTCAAGTATTGGGACCCTGAAATCACTATCCAAGGACTCAATTGTTGGCACCCTTAAACGATTATCACAGAACTCAAGTGTTGGGACCCTTAAATCACTATCCCAGGACTCAAGTGTTGTGACCCTTAAATCACTATCCCAAGACTCAAGTCTTGGGACCCTTAAATCAGTATCTCGGGACTCAAGTGTTGGGACCCTTAAATCAGTATCCCAGGACTTAAGCGTTGGGAACCTTAATTCACTATCCCAGGACTCAAGTGTTGGGACCCTTAAATCAGTATCTCAGGACTCAAGTCTTGGGAACCTTAAATCATTATCCCAGGACTCAAGTGCTGGGTCTGTCAAATCACTATCTCAGGTCTCAAGTATTGGGACCCTGAAATCACTATCCAAGGACTCAATTGTTGGCACCTTTAAGCGATTATCACAGAACTCAAGTGTTGGGACTCTTAAACCACTATCCCAGGACTCATGTGTTGGGACCCTTCAATCAGTATCCCCGGACTCAAGTGTTGGGACCCTTAAATCAGTATCCCAGGACCGAAGTGTTGGGACCTTAAATCAGTATCCCAGGAGTTAAGTGTTGAGATACTAAATCCACTATCCCAGGCTTTTAGGTGTTGGGATATTGCTCTAAGTGCTGTCGAAGGAGTTTGTGGGTAGATCGGGCGCAGATAGTCAGCATATACATCTATATGCATCAATGTTTGATTGCTTGGTTCACTCAGATTCCGCGATACTTAATGTCCGCCAACTGTGATAATTGACATGGTCCTCCTACCAATCTTCGTAATTCCGAAGGGTTTCCCAGTCACCATTTTCAAGGTGTTGCAATTGCTTCTGACTGGATTGTCCCTCGTCTCTGGTTCTGGTCTTACAATTGAGAGTGGCTCGTTCCTCTGTTGTCTTTCTGTTTCCTGCTTCAGCCCTTGTTCGATCTCTTTTGTCGCCAAGTGTTGTTTCACTTTGTTAAGGACCTCCGCTGCTGCTTTCTCGTAGTTTATTCCTAGTGAAATTCTTGACTCAGCTCCTCCAGCATCTCTCTCTTTGGCCATGGCATCATCGATTTTGTCGTTAACTCGCCCATTGTCACCTCCATGTTCTGCAAGTCGTTCTCAGCTTGTCTATTCCTGGTATTCTGCACCATGGCAAGTGCTAACTTGTGTTTTGGGTAATTTTGATTCATTACTGCTTCCCAAAACAGAGAATAGTCCAGCCACTGTAAAACTTGTGCTCATCCACGTGACACACGTCCTCTTCAACAGGCGTATATCCCAAGCTTTTCATGCCTTGCTTGTATGTGGTGCAATTCGCTACATGGTGATCTGCCGAGCCACAATTTGCACATGACATTCGTTTGTTCATATCATCTCTTGGCTTATACCATGACGACCTTTGTTGTTGGCTTCCCCCTTAGAGGTTCCTACTGTCTGAAAATGAGTATTTCTTCGGTTTCATCAACATGTACTCTCTAGTTTGCTGTCTCATCTCTTCCGATGTTGGTGCATTATCTTTCGATAGCGTGTAGTATGTTGCCAACATTGCTCTCAAGTCGTCACTTTTCACCCCATAAAAAGTTTCGAAGCGATGCTAAAATTTCTCTCATTAGTTGATTAATCTGGATCACTTCCTCGTCTTAAGCTCTCCAGTTTATCAAGGAATCGATCAATGGATTCATCATCACTCATTCTCCTCTTCTCAAATCTCATCATGGCTTGGTGCCCCCTTCATCCCGGATCCGAATCGGTTCAGCAGAATTTCAAAGATCTTGTCCGCAATGTCACGTTCTTCTTACTTCTTGGCTAACACGCACTTCAGTGCCGTGCCCTCCAGATTACTTAGTATCTCTGTACACGCCTGTTTTTCATCATTCAAGTTGTCTTGTTTAAGATGTAGTCTCATTACCTCAAATCAGGTATCTATGCAACCATCCGAGTCATCTTCGAATTCTTTCGGCTTCTTGAAAGATTTTCTCGATTTACCTCCTCCTCTATCGCTGGACTCTTTTTTTCTTGTTGCGAATGCTTCAAATGTCCTTTTCATCATTTCCCAAGTATTTGCCCACGTCATGGCATCAGGTGTTACACTCGTGTGGGCTTCGGATTTCCTTGGTATCCTTGTTGAGTTTGACAGTCGTCCTGTCGCAGCCGTCCCGGTCATCCTCGATCATATGCTGTTTGTTATCAGAGGTAATGGTGTCGATTCCTGCTTCTTATGTTGAGGTTCAACCCTTGTTCCGGTTAAATTTTCTGTTTTTGTCTGGTATCGTTTTCTCTTGAGCAATAGAGTTTTTCAAGAGTGCATCCAATTTGGATTGTATGGCACAAGAACTCTCTGCCTAGTCTCTGCTCATTGTGTCCATTCTCGTCTCTAGATTCCATAGTTTATCGGTTACGGTCTCATACCGCCTTTTCATTTCCTCTTGATCTTTCGTGATATGTTTTTCTTGCTCCTTGTCTGTTGTCTTCATCTTGTTTGCTATCTGTTGCAGCTTTTTTTCAGTGGCCCTCGCTAAGTTGAAGCAGTTGTTCAGATTTTCATTTTTTTTTTTTAAGTTCTTTCTTTGATTCCTGGCGGTCCTCTTCGCTGCACTTCAGCTTCTTGTCTATCAGATCCAACTTTGACATCAAGTCCTCCAACTCCACTAGTGATAACTTCGATTCCGCTGCTTGTCCATTTTGGTGACCCACTGCTCCCTCCATGGTTTGCTCTTCCCCTGGTCAGCTTATCGTGGAAAATGTATCAAAGGTTTGCCTTTTTCGGTCGTTGTTGTCATCTCCTCTTTCTCTATCGGTTTGGTTCTGATCATCGCCACAAGTTTGTACCTGAACGATGTTCTCTTCATTTGCGAATTTTCCCTTATCGTCTCCGGCCTATTGTTAGTGATTCCGTCTCCATTGCCTATTGGTGAGAACTCAATTGTCTTTGTAAATTGTTCTTCTACATTCGGCATAGGTGTCGATTCTGTCGTTTTTTGTTCCACTCCATCTCAGCTCTTCTCTGGCGTCTCAAGATCAATTTCCGTTACAAGCATACTCTTTTGAATAAATTACTTTTCTTCGGCCTTCTGCCCGTTGTTGCTTCTGTGTTGACCATGTTAACTGAAATAACTTTTCTAATTACTCTGGGACTTGTAGGTGTTTGTTTCCTTTGCGTTGACTGTTGGTTTGCTTAAGTCCCACCGCTCTCCTTTCCGGTAACGACACTCTTGTTCTTTTCATGGCGTTTATTTACAATTTTAGTTTGCTTACAACTTCTGACTATGTACAGTTGTTAATGTAAAAAGGTAGTTCGAAGTTTAAGAAAACCCCCGAGGCTCTTAAATAATAAAACCTGTTAAAACAATTCAGTCTAACATATATTTCATAATCCGAGTTATAATTTGCTAATCCTAGTGTGTTGTTCCCGTTCCCCCCGAAGCTATTTATTGACCCTTAATGGTTTTGTAGTCCTTGTCCTAAGTTTTGGGATACTCAATCCATTATCCCAGGAATTTTAGGTGGTGGGATACCCGTTTTACTACCCGAATACTCCAGGTACTAAGAGACTTATTTCACTATCCCAGGACTTCAGGTGTTGGCATACTTAATTCACTATCCCAGGACTTCAGGTTTTGGGATACTAAATCCACTATCCCAGGGTTTTAGGTGATTGAATACTTAATTCACTATCCCAAGACTTTAGGTGTTGGACCTTTAATTCACTATCCCAGGACTCTAGGTGTTGGACCCTCAATTCACCTTTCTAGGATTCTAGGTGTTGGGACCCTTAAATCGCTGTCCCAGGACAAGTGTTTGGAACCTTAAATCATTATCCCAAGTCTCAAGTATTGGGACCCTGAAATCACTATACAAGGACTCAATTGTTGGGACACTTAAACGACTATCACAGAACTCAAGTGTTGGGACTCTTAAATCACTATCCCAGGACTCAGGTGATGGGACACTTAAATCAGTATCCCAGGACCGAAGTGTTGGCACCTCAAATCAGTATCCCAGAACTCAAGTGTTGAGATACTAAATCCACTATCCCAGGCCTTTAGTTGTTGGGATACTTAATTTACTATACCAAGACTTTAGATGTTGGACCTTTAATTCACTATCCCAGGACTCTAGGTGTTGGACCCTCAATTCATCATTCTAGGATTCTAGGTGTTGGGACCCTTAAATCGCTGTCCCAGGACAAGTGTTTGGAACCTTAAATCATTATCCCAAGTCTCAAGTATTGGGACCCTGAAATCACTATACAAGGACTCAATTGTTGGAACACTTAAACGACTATCACAGAACTCAAGTGTTGGGACTCTTAAATCACTATCCCAGGACTCAGGTGATGGGACACTTAAATCAGTGTCCCGGGACTCAAGTGTTGGGAACCAAAAATCAGTATCCCAGAAGTCAAGTGTTGGGACCCTTAAATCACTAGCCCAGGACTCAAGTGTTGGGACCCTTAAATCACTATCCCAGGACTCCAGTGATAGGACCCGTAAATCCTTATCCCAGGACTCAAGTGTTGGGACCCTTAAATCAGTATCCCAGGACTCAAGTGTTGGGACCCTTAAATCACTATCCCAAGACTCAAGTCTTGGTACCCTTAAATCAGTATCCCAGGACTCAAGTGTTGGGAACCTTAAATCAGTATCCCAGGACTCAAATGCTGGGACTCTCAAACCACTATCCCAGGTCTCAAATGTTGGGATACTCAAATCACTATCCCAGGACTCAATTGTTGGGACCCTTAAACGACTATCCCAGAACTCAAGTGTTGGGACTCTTAAATCACTATCCCAGGACTCAAGTGTTGAGATACTAAATCCACTATCCCAGGCTTTTAGGTGTTGGGATACTTAATTTACTATCCCAAGACTTTAGGTGTTGGACCCTTAATTCACTATCCCAGGACTCTAGGTGTTGGACCCTTAATTCACTATCCTAGGATTCTAGGTGTTGGGACCTTAAATTTGCCCTTCCAGAACAAGTGTTGGGACCCTTATATCACTATCCCAGGACTCAAGTGTTGGGACTCTTAAATCACTATCCCAGGACTAAAGTGATGGGGCCCTTAAATTACTATCCCAGGACTCATCTGTTGGGACCCTTAAATCACTATCCCAAGACTAAAATCTTGGGACCCTTACATCAGTATCTCGGGACTCAAGTATTGGGACCCTTAAATCAGTATCCCAGGACCGAAGTGCTGGGACCTTAAATCAGTATCCCAGGACTCAACTGTTGAGATACTAAATCCACTATCCCAGGCTTTTAGGTGTTGGGATACTTAATTTACTATCTCAAGACTTTAGGTGTTGGACCCTTAATTCACTATCCCAGGACTCTAGGTGTTGGACCCCTAATTCACTTTCCCAGGACACTAGGTGTTGGGAACTTAAATCGCTGTCCCAGTACAAATGTTGGCACCCTTAAATCACTGTTCCAGGACTCAATTGTTGGGACTCTTAAATCACTATCCCAGGACTAAAGTGATGGGACCCTTAAATTACTATCCCAGGACTCATCTGTTGGGACCCTTAAATCACTATCCCAAGACTCAACTCTTGGGACCCTTACATCAGTATCCCAGGACCGAAGTGCTGGGACCTTACATCAGTATCCCAGGACTCAACTGTTGAGATACTAAATCCACTATCCCAGGCTTTTAAGTGTTGGGATACTTAATTTACTATCCCAAGACTTTAGGTGTTGGACCCTTATTTCACTATCCCAGGACTCTAGGTGTTGGACCCTTAATTCACTATCCTAGGATTCTAGGTGTTGGGATCTTAAATTGCTGTCCCAGAACAAGTGTTGGGACCCTTAAATCACTATCCCAGGACTCAAGTGTTGGGTCTCTTAAATCACTATCCCAGGACTCAAGTCATGGGGCCCTTAAATCAGTATCTCTGGACTCAAATGTTGGGACCCTCGAGTCAGTATCCCAGGACCGAAGTGTTGGGACTCTAAATCAGTATCCCAGGACTCAAGTGTTGAGATACTTAATCCACTATCCAGGGCTTTTAGGTGTTGGGACACTTAGGCGACTATCACAGAATTCAAGTGTTGGGACTCTTAAATCAAACTCCAGGACTCAAGTGTTGGGACTCTTAAATCAGTATCCCACGACTCAAATGTTGGGAACCTTAAATCAGTATCCCAGGACTCAATTGTTGGGACTCTTAAATCACTATCCCAGGACTAAAGTGATGGATCCTTAAATTACTATCCCAGGACTCATCTCTTGGGACCCTTAAATCACTATCCCAAGACTCAAGTCTTGGGACCCTTAAATCAGTATCTCGGGACTCAAGTGTTGGGACCCTTAAATCCGTATCCCAGGACGAAGTGCTGGGACTTAATTCAGTATCCCAGGACTCAAGTGTTGAGATACTAAATCCACTATCCCAGGCTTTTAGGTGTTGGGATACTTAATTTACTATCCCAAGACTTTAGGTGTTGGACCCTTTATCCACTATCCCAGGACTCTAGGTGTTGGACCCATAATTCACTATCCCAGGATTCTAGGTGTTGGACCCTTAATTCACTATCCTAGGATTCTAGGTGTTGGGACTCTTAAATTGCTGTCCCAGGACAAATGTTGGGGCCCTTAAATCACTATCCCAGGACTCAAGTGTTGGGTCTCTTAAATCACTATCCCAGGACTCAAGTCTTGGGACCCTTAAATCAGTATCTCTGGACTCAAGTGTTGGGTCACTCAAATCAGTATCCCAGGACCGAAGTGTTGGGACCCTAAATCAGTATCTCAGGACTCAAGTGTTGAGATACTAAATCCACTATCCAGGGCTTATAGGTGTTGGGATACTTAATTTAATATCCCAAGACTTTAGGTGTTGGACCTTTAATTCACTATCCCAGGACTCTAGGTGTTGGACCCTTAATTCACTAATCTAGGGTTCTAGGTGTTGGGACCCTTAAATTGCTGTCCCAGGACAAGTGTTGGGAACCTTAAATCATTATCCCAGGACTCAAGTGCTGGGTCTCTCAAACCACTATCCCAAGTCTCAAGTATTGGGACCCTGAAGTCACTATCCAAGGACTCAATTGTTGGGACACTTAAACGACTATCACAGAATTCAAGTGTTGGGACTCTTAAATCACTATCCCAGGACTCAAGTGTTGGGACCTCAAATCAGTATCCCAGGACCGAAGTGTTGGGACCCTAAATCAGTATCTCAGGACTCAAGTGTTGAGATACTAAATCCACTATCCAGGGCTTATAGGTGTTGGGATACTTAATTTAATATCCCAAGACTTTAGGTGTTGGACCTTTAATTCACTATCCCAGGACTCTAGGTGTTGGACCCTTAATTCACTATTCTAGGGTTCTAGGTGTTGGGACCCTTAAATTGCTGTCCCAGGACAAGTGTTGGGAACCTTAAATCATTATCCCAGGACTCAAGTGCTGGGTCTCTCAAACCACTATCCCAAGTCTCAAGTATTGGGACCCTGAAGTCACTATACAATGACTCAATTGTTGGGACACTTAAACGACTATCACAGACTTCAAGTGTTGGGACTCTCAAACCACTATCCCAGGTCTCAAGTGTTGTGATCCTCAAATCACTATCTCAGGACTCAAGTGTTGGAACCCTTTAATCACTATCCCAGGACTCAAGTGATGGGACCCTTAAATCACTATCCCAGGACTCAAGTCTTGGGACCCTTAAATCAGTATCTCGGGACTCAATTGTTGGGACCCTAAATCAGTATCCCAGGACTCAAGTATTGGGAACCTTAAATCAGTATCCCAGGACTGAAATGCTGGGACTCTCAAACCACTATCCCAGGTCTCAAGTGTTGTGATCCTCAAATCACTATCTCAGGACTCAATTGTTGGGACCCTTAAACGACTATCCCAGAACTCAAGTGTTGGGACTCATAAATCACTATCCCAGGACTCAAGTGTTGGGACCCTTAAACCACTATCCCAAGACTGCCTCCAGAACTCGTGAAAAATTATTCATCACCGTGACTCAAATGTTAAGATACCTGATCCACTATCCCAGTACCACCTCCAGAATTCGTGTTGAAATTTCCACTACCGTCTCCACTATTGGGACGCTTGATCCACTGGGAACTAAAAATCAGTATCCCAGAAGTCAAGCGTTGGGACCCTTAAATCACTATCCCAGGACTCAAGTGTTGGGACCCTTAAATCACTATCCCAGGACTCAAGTGATGGGACCCTTAAATCACTATCCCAGGACTCAAGTCTTGGGACCCTTAAATCAGTATCTCGGGACTCAAGTGTTGGGACCTTAAATAGTATCTCGGGACTCAATTGTTGGGACCCTTAAACGACTATCCTAGAACTCAAGTGTTGGGACTCATAAATCACTATCCCAGGACTCAAGTGTTGGGACCCTTAAACCACTATCCCAAGACTGCCTCCAGAACTCGTGAAAAATTATTCACCACCGTGACTCAAATGTTAAGATACCTGATCCACTATCCCAGTACCACCTCCAGAATTCGTGTTGAAATTTCCACTACCGTCTCCACTATTGGGACGCTTGATCCACTGGGAACTAAAAATCAGTATCCCAGAAGTCAAGTGTTGGGACCCTTAAATCACTATCCCAGAACTCAAGTGTTGGGACCCTTAAATCACTATCCCAGGACTCAAGTGATGGGACCCTTAAATCACTATCCCAGGACTCAAGTCTTGGGACCCTTAAATCAGTATCTCGGGACCCAAGTGTTGGGACCTTAAATAGTATCTCGGGACTCAATTGTTTGGACCCTTAAACGACTATCCCAGAACTCAAGTGTTGGGACTCATAAATCACTATCCCAGGACTCAAGTGTTGGGACCCTTAAACCACTATCCCAAGACTGCCTCCAGAACTCGTGAAAAATTATTCACCACCGTGACTCAAATGTTAAGATACCTGATCCACTATCCCAGTACCACCTCCAGAATTCGTGTTGAAATTTCCACTACCGTCTCCACTATTGGGACGCTTGATCCACTGGGAACTAAAAATCAGTATCCCAGAAGTCAAGTGTTGGGACCCTTAAATCACTATCCCAGGACTCAAGTGATGGGACCCCTAAATCAGAATCTCGGGACTCAAGTGTTGGGACCCTTAAATCAGTATCCCAGGACTCAAGTGTTGGGAACCTTAAATCAGTATCCCAGGACTCAAATGCTGGGACTCTCAAACCACTATCCCAAGTCTCAAGTATTGGGACCCTGAAATCACTATACAAGGACTCAATTGTTGGGACACTTAAACGA
The DNA here is from genome assembly GCF_963678635.1 of Symsagittifera roscoffensis. Taxonomy (NCBI): domain Eukaryota; kingdom Metazoa; phylum Xenacoelomorpha; order Acoela; family Convolutidae; genus Symsagittifera; species Symsagittifera roscoffensis. Next base: position 40,841 of record NW_026971686.1, on the reverse strand, counting down.
CTATCACAGAATTCAAGTGTTGGGACTCTTAAATCACTATCCCAGGACTCAAGTGTTGGGACACTTAAATCAGTGTCCCGGGACTCATGTGTTGGGAACCAAAAATCAGTATCCCAGAAGTCAAGTGTTGGGACCCTTAAATCACTGGATCCAGACGACGCCGCCTTCCAGTGGTGGATCCGACATCTTGGGCCCCACCAAGATGCAAATGGCGTCAAGCCCCCCCTCCCATTGGGTCGGGAGAAGCTCAGAAGTCTCCGGGTTTTCGGTTACGGAGCGTCTGAAGCCGGCCAGGCTGCTCCGTCTGCTCATCCTTATACTACTACTCCGCTCCGGCATTAATCCAAACCCTGGTCCAGGGCCTTACTTTTGCTCCCCTTGCTCTTTCCGCATCAAACGCACCCAGCCCAGTGTCTGGTGCCACATCTGTGGTTACATTCACCTTAAATGTAGTGGTCTTACCCACCTTAACCAACACCACCCTGACTACTATTGCCCTACCTGTACCTCTACCTACATTTTACCTCCCCCAGGCACCAGGTCCTCTAACTTGACCACCCCCAACTCCCAAACTTGTTCAACTTCCCTAACCGCCCCCAACCCCACCTCCCTAACCCCCCTCCCCCTCCCACCCTTCCCACCTCCTCGAATAACAATTCCTCCTCCCAAAATCGCGCAAATCGTAATCGTGTAAATAGTGTAAATAACTCAAGTTCAAACAACCATTTTAATCATACTGCTGTTAATAATGTAAATAGTTCACCACACCCCGCCAAAGGCCTTTTAAAAATCCCTCAATTTAATTGCAACGGTATCTCCGGAAAAGCACCCGAAATTGCTGCTTTCTTATCTCAAAATCAAATTCATATTGCTGTCTTCCAAGAAACTAAATTAAGAAAGAAATCTCGAAACCCCTCACTTGGCTCACACTACACTTTAATTAGAAAAGATCGAGAAAAAGAAGGGGGCGGTCTTCTCATAGCCATACATGAGTCGATACAATACGAAGAAATAAATATTAACAACGATGGAACACTAGAGGCTATGGGCATATCAGTGGTAGCCAGTTCATCCAAGCTTCGTATTTATAATTTCTACATCCCCCCTCGCTCGAGCTGTCCCCCTGGTTACTCTGCGTCCCTTGCCGAACTACTTGAACCTGGGGACGCCTTAGTACTCGGGGATGCCAACGCACATTCACAACTATGGAACTCCAACATCGAGGAAGATCAACGCGGCTCTGTACTTAGCAATGAAATAACCGAATCCACCTTTGCACCATTAAATGATGACACACAAACCAGAGTCCCTTTTAACTCAGAAAACCAACTCTCGTCACCAGATATTTCCCTCGCATCCCAATCGCTCTTACTATCCACATCATGGACCCCAATTAAATCTCTAGGATCAGATCACCTACCCATTCTTCTAGAACTACCCTTGGATGATTTTATAAATTTTTCACCTAAAAGGACTTTTATAATTTTTTAAAAGCAGATTGGATCAAATTCACAGAGGAAATTGAGGAGGGTTTCTTTTCAGCGGTTCCACCTTCCGGAGTTGCCGCCGGAGAGAAATTCTTGAGGGACCTGGTGCTCAGGGCAGCACGCCACCACATCCCCGCTGGCCGTATTCGCCACTTCACTCCCTCTCTTTCCCCCGAGTCCACTGCCCTTGCCGCCGAAAGAGATTTAAGCCGACAACAAAATCTCCCCCCAGAAGTCATATCCCAACTGAACTGTAGACTCATGAAACAGACAGCAAAGGACAAAGAAAATAAATGGCGAGAATTCCTCCGGACTTGCGACTACCGCACTGGTGCCAGAAAGTTCTGGAAAGTGGTACGCTCCTTAAATGGATCTAAGCCCGTGGCAGGAAGACACCCCATTACTTTTGGTTCTAAACCCATACACTCACCTCGTGATATTACCAGCTCTTTTAACAAACAATTCACCAATGCCAGACCCCACGCCTCTGACAAACTCCTTCGTATAACGAGAAGAAAAATTGCCAAACTACCGCTGTCAGACAGCCCAATTTTTACCCCTGAAAATACTAAACAAGCCATTGCAGACAGCAAACCATCGCAAGCGCTAGGTCCCGACGGCCTTTGTAATATACATCTTAAACATCTCGGCCCACTTGCTACTCAATACTTAACATACCTTTTTAATATCTCTTTGTCCGAAAACATTATCCCCCAAATTTGGAAAAATTCAAAAATTGCACCGCTTCCAAAGCCCAATAAGGATCTTAAACAATCAACATCTTACAGACCTATATCCTTACTCTGCCCAGTAGTTAAAATTCTGGAGAGGCTCGTTCACCCCATCTTTACCAAACATCTCCCCAACGCCAAACACCAACACGGCTTCCGCCCTTTTCACTCCACCACCACAGCTCTCTCCACTCTCGAATTTTACATTTCAGACGGTTTTAACCAAAATCGCCCCCCTAAACGTACGGTACTGGCCACACTTGACTTGTCTAAGGCTTTCGACATGGTGTGTCATCGCTCACTTGTGGAACTCGTTCATGACACTCCCCTCCCAAGAAGTCTAGTCCGCTGGCTAAGTAATTACCTTAATGGTCGACAGGCTGCCACCTCATTCCGTGAACACACATCCCCCCATCGAATAATCCACTGTGGCGTACCCCAAGGTTCTGTTTTATCACCCACACTCTTCAATTTTTATGTCCATGATGCACCGCCACCTCCCGATAATGTAAACCTTGTTTCGTATGCAGACGATTTCCACCCCTTCGCAAGCAGTTCCAATATTGATATCGCCTCAAACTCCATCAATAGCTACCTAAAAAGGCTCTACGATTTTTTCACCTCACGCAAACTAAGTTTCGCGTCCTCTAAAGGATCAGTTACACTTTTCTCCTCTTATAACAAAGAATATAATAAAACACCTAGTGTTCTTTTAAATAACGAGGCGCTACCCCTAAACAAAAATCCAACAATCTTAGGGGTGACATTTGATCCAACACTTTGTTTTGCCACTCACTGCAAACAATCCGCTGAAAAGGCCAGACGCAGGATCGGAATCCTGAAGGCATTAGTAGGATCAAAATGGGGTCACTCCAAAGAAACCCTCCTCCTAACTTTTAAGGCTTTAATTCGCCCCATACTTGACTATGCAGCCCCCGCATGGTCCCACGCATCAAGTAACACCTCCATAAATTGCCTGCAGGTTGCCCAAAACCAATCCCTTTGCGTTGTTACTGGATCAAATCTAATGAGTTCCACTGCCCACCTGCACAGTGAATCTGAAATCCTAACGGTCAAAGACCACCATACCCTTCTGTCATCTCAATTTTTTTATCTCTACCTATCGTTCCCACCATCCCATTAATTTTATACATTCACATCCCCCTCCTCCCCGTCTACTTCGCCCCTCAATTATAAGCTGCTTCAAAGAAGACACCCAGAAAATTTTAACCGACTTTTCAGTCTACGCAAACCACCCTCTAGTTCTGGACGACCGAGACGAAGTCTCCACTTTTATTTTTAACTACTACAAATCAATTTTAAAAGACAATCATACCTCCCTTGCAACCAAGTTCCTGGCCGAAACCCCTCCGTCTAAAGTTATTTGTATCCCTCCCCCAAAGATTGACCCCTCTGAAAAATCTCTCCCACGTCCCACGCGCTGTAAGCTCTCCCAACTCCGGTCTGGCTACAGCCGGCTCCTTAACACTTACCTATCCCGCCTCGACAGCTCCATCCTGTTCCCTTGCCTCCCACACAACATGTCACCTTTTCAACTGCTCCCAAAACCCCTCCCCACTCACCCCAGCAGACCTGTGGCTTCGGCCGGTAAAGGTTGCTAAGTTCCTTGACCTGGAGACAGAAGAGCCCAACCCGACCCGCGTGGGCTAACAACAACAACAACAACCCTTAAACCACTATCCCAGGACTCAAGTGTTGGGACCCTTTAATCACTATCCCAGGACTCAAGTGATGGGACCCTTAAATCACTATCCCAGGACTCAAGTGTTGGGACCCTTAAATCTTTATCCCAGGATTCAAGTGATGGGACCCTTAAATCACTATCCCAGGACTCAAGTGTTGGGACCCTTAAATCACTATCCCAAGACTGAAATGCTGGGACTCTCAAACCACTATCCCAGGTCTCAAGTGTTGTGATCCTCAAATCACTATCTCAGGAATCAAGTGTTGGAACCCTTTAATCACTATCCCAGGACTCAAGTGATGGGACCCTTAAATCACTATCCCAGGACTCAAGTCTTGGGAACCTTAAATCAGTATCTCGGGACTCAATTGTTGGGACCCTAAATCAGTATCCCAGGACTCAAGTATTGGGAACCTTAAATCAGTATCCCAGAAGTCAAGTGTTGGGACCCTTAAATCACTATCCCAGGACTCAAGTGTTGGGACCCTTAAATCACTATCCCAGGACTCAAGTGATGGGACCCTTAAATCACTATCCCAAGACTCAAGTCTTGGAACCCTTAAATCAGTATCTCTGGACTCAAGTGTTGGGACCCTCAAATCAGTATCCCACGACCGAAGTGTTGGGACCCTAAATCAGTATCCCAGGACTCAAGTGTTGAGATACTAAATCCACTATCCAGGGCTTTTAGGTGTTGGGATACTTAATTCACTATCCCAGGACTCTAGGTGTTGGATCCTTAATTCACTATTCTAGGGTTCTAGGTGTTGAGACCCTTAAATCGCTGTCCCAGGACAAGTGTTGGTAACCTTAAATCATTATCCCAGGACTCAAGTGCTGGGTCTCTCAAACCACTATCCCAAGTCTCAAGTATTGGGACCCTGAAATCACTATCCAAGGACTCAATTGTTGGGACACTTAAACTACTATCACAGAATTCAAGTGTTGGGACTCTTAAATCGATATCCCAGGACTCAAGTGTTGGGAAACATAAATCACTATCCCGGGAGTCAAGTGTTGGGACCCTTAAATCACCATCCCAGGACTCAAGTGTTGGGACCCTTTAATCACTATCCCAGGATTCAAGTGATGGAACCCTTAAATCACTAACCCAGGACCCAAGTGTTGGGACCCTTAAATCACTATCCCAGGACTCAAGTGTTGGGACCCTTAAATCACTATCCCAGGACTCAAGTGATATTACCCTTAAATCACTATCCCAGGACTCAAGTGTTGGGACCCTTAAATCACTATCCCAAGACTCAAGTTTTGGGACCCCTAAATCAGTATCCCAGGACTCAAGTATTGGGAACCTTAAATCAGTATCCCAGGACTGAAATGCTGGGACTCTCAACCACTATCCCAGGTCTCAAGTGTTGTGATCCTCAAATCACCATCTCAGGACTCAATTGTTGGGACCCTTAAACGACTATCCCAGAACTCAAGTGTTGGGACTCATAAATCACTATCCCAGGACTCAAGTGTTGGGACACTTAAATCAGTATCCCAGGACTCAAGTGTTGGGAACCTTAAATCAGTATCCCAGGACTCAAATGTTGGGACTCTTAAATCATTATCCCAGGACTAAAGTGATGGGACCCTTAAATTACTATCCCAGGACTCATCTGTTGGGACCCTTAAATCACTATCCCAAGACTCAAGTATTGGGACCCTGAAATCACTATCCAAGGACTCAATTGTTGGGACACTTAAACGACTATCACAGAATTCAATTGTTGGGACTCTTAAATCGATATCCCAGGACTCAAGTGTTGGGACACTTAAATCAGTATCCCGGGAGTCAAATGTTGGGATCCAAAAATCAGTATCCCAGAAGTCAAGTGTTGGGACCCTTAAATCACCATCCCAGGACTCAAGTGTTGGGACCCTTTAATCACTATCCCAGGATTCAAGTGATGGAACTCTTAAATCACTAACCCAGGACCCAAGTGTTGGGACCCTTAAATCACTATCCCAGGACTCAAGTGTTGGGACCCTTAAATCACTATCCCAGGACTCAAGTGATATTACCCTTAAATCACTATCCCAGGACTCAAGTGTTGGGACCCTTAAATCACTATCCCAAGACCCAAGTTTTGGGACCCCTAAATCAGTATCCCAGGACTCAAGTATTGGGAATCTTAAATCAGTATCCCAGGACTGAAATGCTGGGACTCTCAACCACTATCCCAGGTCTCAAGTGTTGTGATCCTCAAATCACCATCTCAGGACTCAATTGTTGGGACCCTTAAACGACTATCCCAGAACTCAAGTGTTGGGACTCATAAATCACTATCCCAGGACTCAAGTGTTGGGACCCTTAAACCACTATCCCAAGACTGCCTCCAGAACTCGTGAAAAATTATTCAACATCGTGACTCAAATGTTAAGATACCTGATCCACTATCCCAGTACCACCTCCAGAATTCGTGTTGAAATTTCCACTCCCGTCTCCACTATTGGGACGCTTGATCCACTGGGAACTAAAAATCAGTATCCCAGAAGTCAAGTGTTGGGTCCCTTGAATCACTATCCCAGGATCAAGTGTTGGGACCCTTAAATCACTATCCCAGGACTCAAGTGATGGGACCCTTAAATCACTATCCCAGGACTCAAGTCTTGGGACCCTTAAATCAGTATCTCGTGACTCAAGTGTTGGGACCCTTAAATCAGTATCTCGGGGTTCAAGTTTTGGGACCCTTAAATCAGTATCCCAGGACTCAAGCGTTGGGAACCTTAAATCAGTATCCCAGGACTCAAATGCTGGGACTCTCAAACCACTATCCCAGGTCTCAAATGTTCGGAAACTCAAATCACTATCCCAGGACTCAATTGTTGGGACCCTTAAACGACTATCCCAGAACTCAAGTGTTGGGACTCTTAAATCACTATCCCAGGACTCAAGTGTTGGGACCCTTAAATCACTATCCCAGGACTCAAGTGATGGGACCCTTAAATCACTATCCCAGGACTCAAGTCTTGGGACCCTTAAATCAAAATCTCGTGACTCAAGTGTTGGGACCCTTAAATCAGTATCTCGGGACTCAAGTGTTGGGACCCTTAAATCACTATCCCAGGACTCAAGTGATGGGACCCTTAAATCACTATCCCAGGACTCAAGTGATGGGACCCTTAAATCACTATCCCAGGACTCAAGTCTTGGGACCCTTAAATCAGTATCTCGTGACTCAAGTGTTGGGACCCTTAAATCAGTATCTCGGGGTTCAAGTTTTGGGACCCTTAAATCAGTATCCCAGGACTCAAGTGTTGGGAACCTTAAATCAGTATCCCAGGACTCAAATGCTGGGACTCTCAAACCACTATCCCAGGTCTCAAAAGTTCGGAAACTCAAATCACTATCCCAGGACTCAATTGTTGGGACCCTTAAACGACTATCCCAGAACTCAAGTGTTGGGACTCTTAAATCACTATCCCAGGACTCAAGTGTTGGGACCCTTAAATCACTATCCCAGGACTCAAGTGATGGGACCCTTAAATCACTATCCCAGGACTCAAGTCTTGGGACCCTTAAATCAGTATCTCGTGACTCAAGTGTTGGGACCCTTAAATCAGTATCTCGGGATTCAAGTGTTGGGACCCTTAAATCAGTATCCCAGGACTCAAGTGTTGGGAACCTTAAATCAGTATCCCAGTACTCAAATGCTGGGACTCTCGAACCACTATCCCAGGCTTTTAGGTGTTGGGTTTTTAATTTACTATCCCAAGACTTTAGTTGTTGGACCCTTACGTCACTATCCCAGGACTCTAGGTGTTGGACCCCTAACTCACACAATACCCAGGACTCTAGATGTTGGGAACTTAAATCGCTGTCCCAGTACAAGTGTTGGGACCCTTAAATCAATGTTCCAGGACTCAAGTGTTGGGACTCTTAAATCACTATCCCAGGACTCAAGTGATGAGACCCTTAAATTACTATCCCAGGACTCAACTGTTGGGACCCTTAAATCACTATCCCAAGACTCAAGTCTTGGAACCCTTAAATCATTATCTCGGGACTCAATTGTTGGGACCCCTAAATCAGTATCCCAGGACTCAAGTATTGGGAGCCTTAAATCAGTATCCCAGGACTGAAATACTGGGACTCTCAAACCACTATCCCAGGTCTCAAGTGTTGTGATCCTCAAATCACTATCTCAGGATCAATTGTTGGGACCCTTAAACAACTATCTCAGGACTCAAGTGTTGGGACCCTTAAATTACTATACCAGGACTCAACTGTTGGGACCCTTAAATCACTAACCCAGGACTCAAGTGTTGGGACCCTTAAATCACTATCCCAGGACTCAAGTGATATTACCCTTAAATCACTATCCCAGGACTCAAATGTTGGGACCCTTAAATCACTATCCCAAGACTCAAGTCTTGAGACCCTTAATTCAGTATCTCGGGACTCAAGTGTTGGGACCCCTAAATCAGTATCCCAGGACTCAAGTATTGGGACCCTTAAATCAGTATCCCAGGACTCAAGTGTTGGGAACCTTAAATCAGTATCCCAGTACTCAAATGCTGGGACTCTCAAACCACTATCCCAGGTCTCAAATGTTGGGATACTCAAATCACTTCCCAGGATTAAAATGTTGGGACCCTTAAACGACTATCCCAGAACTCAAGTGTTGGGACTCTTAAATCACTATCCCAGGACTCAAGTGTTGGGACCCTTAAATCACTATCCCAAGACTCAAGTCTTGAGACCCTTAATTCAGTATCTCGGGACTCAAGTGTTGGGACCCCTAAATCAGTATCCCAGGACTCAAGTATTGGGACCCTTAAATCAGTATCCCAGGACTCAAGTGTTGGGAACCTTAAATTAGTATCCCAGGACTGAAATGCTGGGACTCTCAAACCACTATCCCAGGTCTCAAGTGTTGTGATCCTCAAATCACTATCTCAAGACTCAATTGTTGGGACCCTTAAACGACTATCCCAGAACTCAAGTGTTGGGACTCATAAATCACTATCTCAGGACTCAAGTGTTGGGACCCTTAAACCACTATCGCACGACTGCCTCCAGAACTCGTGAAAAATTTTTCACCACCGTGACTCAAATGTTAAGATACCTGATCCACTATCCCAGTACCACCTGCACAATTCGTGTTGAAATTTCCACTCCCGTCTCCACTATTGGGACGCTTGATCCACTGGGAACTAAAAATCAGAATCCCAGAAGTCAAGTGTTGGGACCCTTAAATCACTATCCCAGGGTCAAGTGTTGGGACCCTTAAATCACTATCCCAGGACTCAAGTGATGGGACCCTTAAATCACTATCCCAGGACTCAAGTCTTGGGACCCTTAAATCAGTATCTCGGTACTCAAGTGTTGGGACCCTTAAATCAGTATCTCGGGACTCAAGTTTTGGGACCCTTAAATCAGTATCCCAGGACTCAAAAGTTGGGAACCTTAAATTAGTATCCCAGGACTCAAATGCTGGGACTCTCAAACCACTACCCCAGGTCTCAAATGTTGGGATACTCAAATCACTATCCCAGGACTCAATTGTTGGGACCCTTAAACGACTATCCCAGAACTCAAGTGTTGGGACTCTTAAATCACTATCCCAGGACTCAAGTGTTGGGAACCTTAAATCAGTATCCCAGGACTCAAGTGTTGGTAACCTTAAATCAGTATCCCAGTACTCAACTGTTGGGACTCTCGAACCACTATCCCAGGCTTTTAGTTGTTGGGTACTTAATTTACTATCCCAAGATTTTAGTTGTTGGACCCTTACGTCACTATCCCAGGACTTTAGGTGTTGGACCCCTAATTCACTTTCCCAGGTCTCTAGGTGTTGGGAACTTAAATCGCTGTCCCAGTACAAGTGTTGGGACCCTTAAATCAATGTCCAGGACTCAATTGTTGGAACTCTTAAATCACTATCCCAGGACTCAAGTGATGGGACCCTTAAATTACTATCCCAGGACTCAACTGTTGGGACCCTTAAATCCCTATCCCAAGACTCAAGTCTTGGAACCCTTAAATCAGTATCTCGGGACTCAAGTGTTGGAATTCTTAAATCAATATCCCAGGACCGAAGTGTTGGGTCCTTAAATCAGTATCCCAGGACTCAAGTGTTGAGATTCTAAATCCACTATCCCAGGCTTTTAGGGGTTGGGATACTTAATTTACTATCCCAAGACTTTAGGTGTTGGACCCTTAATTTACTATCCCAAGTTTTTAGGTGTTGGACCTTTAATTCATTACCCCAGGACTCTAGGTGTTGCACCCTTAATTCACTATTCTAGGATTCTAGGTGTTGGAACCCTTAAATCGCTGTCCCAGGACAAGTGTTGGGAACCTTAAATCAGTATCCCAGGACTCAAGTGTTGGTAACCTTAAATCAGTATCCCAGTACTCAACTGTTGGGACTCTCGAACCACTATCCCAGGCTTTTAGTTGTTGGGTACTTAATTTACTATCCCAAGATTTTAGTTGTTGGACCCTTACGTCACTATCCCAGGACTTTAGGTGTTGGACCCCTAATTCACTTTCCCAGGTCTCTAGGTGTTGGGAACTTAAATCGCTGTCCCAGTACAAGTGTTGGGACCCTTAAATCAATGTCCAGGACTCAATTGTTGGAACTCTTAAATCACTATCCCAGGACTCAAGTGATGGGACCCTTAAATTACTATCCCAGGACTCAACTGTTGGGACCCTTAAATCCCTATCCCAAGACTCAAGTCTTGGAACCCTTAAATCAGTATCTCGGGACTCAAGTGTTGGAATTCTTAAATCAATATCCCAGGACCGAAGTGTTGGGTCCTTAAATCAGTATCCCAGGACTCAAGTGTTGAGATTCTAAATCCACTATCCCAGGCTTTTAGGGGTTGGGATACTTAATTTACTATCCCAAGACTTTAGGTGTTGGACCCTTAATTTACTATCCCAAGTTTTTTAGGTGTTGGACCTTTAATTCATTACCCCAGGACTCTAGGTGTTGCACCCTTAATTCACTATTCTAGGATTCTAGGTGTTGGAACCCTTAAATCGCTGTCCCAGGACAAGTGTTGCGAACCTTAAATCATTATCCCAGGACTCAAGTGCTGGGTCTCTCAAACCACTATCCCAGGACTCAAGTATTGGGACCCTGAAATCACTATCCAAGATACAATTGTTGGGACACTTAAACGACTATCGCAGAACTCAAGTGTTGGGACTCTTAAATCACTATCTCGGGACTCAAGTGTTGGGAACCGAAAATCAGTATTCCAGAAGTCAAATGTTGGGACCTTTAAATCACTATCCCAGGACTCAAGTGATGGGACCCTTAAATTACTATCCCAGGACTCAACTGTTGGGACCCTTAAATCACTAACCCAGGACTCAAGTGTTGGGACCCTTAAATCACTATCCCAGGACTCAAGTGTGGGGACCCTTAAATCACTATCCCAAGACTCAAGTCTTGGGACCCTTAAATCAGTATCTCGGGACTCAAGTGTTGGGACCCCTAAATCAGTATCCCAGGACTCAAGTATTGGGAACCTTAAATTAGTATCCCAGGACTGAAATGCTGGGACTCTCAAACCACTTCCCAGGTCTCAAGTGTTGTGATCCTCAAATCACTATCTCAGGACTCAATTGTTGGGACCCTTAAACGACTATCCCAGAACTCAAGTGTTGGGACTCATAAATCACTATCCCAGGACTCAAGTGTTGGGACCCTTAAACCACTATCGCACGACTGCCTCCAGAACTCGTGAAAAATTTTTCACCACCGTGACTCAAATGTTAAGATACCTGATCCACTATCCCAGTACCACCTGCACAATTCGTGTTGAAATTTCCACTCCCGTCTCCACTATTGGGACGCTTGATCCACTGGGAACTAAAAATCAGTATCCCAGAAGTCAAGTGTTGGGACCCTTAAATCACTATCCCAGGGTCAAGTGTTGGGACCCTTAAATCACTATCCCAGGACTCAAGTGATGGGACCCTTAAATCACTATCCCAGGACTCAAGTCTTGGGACCCTTAAATCAGTATCTCGGGACTCAAGTGTTGGGGCCTTAAATCAGTATCTCGGGACTCAAGTTTTGGGACCCTTAAATCAGTATCCCAGGACTCAAGTGTTGGGAACCTTAAATTAGTATCCCAGGACTCAAATGCTGGGACTCTCAAACCACTATCCCAGGTCTCAAATGTTGGGATACTCAAATCACTATCCCAGGACTCAATTTTTGGGACCCTTAAACGACTATCCCAGAACTCAAGTGTTGGGACTCTTAAATCACTATCCCAGGACTCAAGTGTTGGGAACCTTAAATCAGTATCCCAGGACTCAATTTTTGGGACCCTTAAACGACTATCCCAGTACTCAACTGTTGGGACTCTCGAACCACTATCCCAGGCTTTTAGTTGTTGGGTACTTAATTTACTATCCCAAGATTTTAGTTGTTGGACCCTTACGTCACTATCCCAGGACTCAAGTGTTGGGACCCTTAAATCACTATCCCAAGACTCAAGTCTTGGGACCCTTAAATCAGTATCTCGGGACTCAAGTGTTGGGACCCCTAAATCAGTATCCCAGGACTCAAGTATTGGGAACCTTAAATTAGTATCCCAGGACTGAAATGCTGGGACTCTCAAACCACTATCCCAGGTCTCAAGTGTTGTGATCCTCAAATCACTATCTCAGGACTCAATTGTTGGGACCCTTAAACGACTATCCCAGAACTCAAATGTTGGGACTCATAAATCACTATCCCAGGACTCAAGTGTTGGGACCCTTAAACCACCATCGCACGACTGCCTCCAGAACTCGTGAAAAATTTTTCACCACCGTGACTCAAATGTTAAGATACCTGATCCACTATCCCAGTACCACCTGCACAATTCGTGTTGAAATTTCCACTCCCGTCTCCACTATTGGGACGCTTGATCCACTGGGAACTAAAAATCAGAACCCAGAAGTCAAGTGTTGGGACCCTTAAATCACTATCCCAGGGTCAAGTGTTGGGACCCTTAAATCACTATCCCAGGACTCAAGTGATGGGACCCTTAAATCACTATCCCAGGACTCAAGTCTTGGGACCCTTAAATCAGTATCTCGGGACTCAAGTGTTGGGACCCTTAAATCAGTATCTCGGGACTCAAGTGTTGGGACCCTTAAACCACTATCGCACGACTGCCTCCAGAACTCGTGAAAAATTTTTCACCACCGTGACTCAAATGTTAAGATACCTGATCCACTATCCCAGTACCACCTGCACAATTCGTGTTGAAATTTCCACTCCCGTCTCCACTATTGGGACGCTTGATCCACTGGGAACTAAAAATCAGTATCCCAGAAGTCAAGTGTTGGGACCCTTAAATCACTATCCCAGGGTCAAGTGTTGGGACCCTTAAATCACTATCCCAGGACTCAAGTGATGGGACCCTTAAATCACTATCCCAGGACTCAAGTCTTGGGACCCTTAAATCAGTATCTCGGGACTCAAGTGTTGGGGCCTTAAATCAGTATCTCGGGACTCAAGTTTTGGGACCCTTAAATCAGTATCCCAGGACTCAAGTGTTGGGAACCTTAAATTAGTATCCCAGGACTCAAATGCTGGGACTCTCAAACCACTATCCCAGGTCTCAAATGTTGGGATACTCAAATCACTATCCCAGGACTCAATTTTTGGGACCCTTAAACGACTATCCCAGAACTCAAGTGTTGGGACTCTTAAATCACTATCCCAGGACTCAAGTGTTGGGAACCTTAAATCAGTATCCCAGGACTCAAGTGTTGGTAACCTTAAATCAGTATCCCAGTACTCAACTGTTGGGACTCTCGAACCACTATCCCAGGCTTTTAGTTGTTGGGTACTTAATTTACTATCCCAAGATTTTAGTTGTTGGACCCTTACGTCACTATCCCAGGACTCAAGTGTTGGGACCCTTAAATCACTATCCCAAGACTCAAGTCTTGGGACCCTTAAATCAGTATCTCGGGACTCAAGTGTTGGGACCCCTAAATCAGTATCCCAGGACTCAAGTATTGGGAACCTTAAATTAGTATCCCAGGACTGAAATGCTGGGACTCTCAAACCACTATCCCAGGTCTCAAGTGTTGTGATCCTCAAATCACTATCTCAGGACTCAATTGTTGGGACCCTTAAACGACTATCCCAGAACTCAAATGTTGGGACTCATAAATCACTATCCCAGGACTCAAGTGTTGGGACCCTTAAACCACTATCGCACGACTGCCTCCAGAACTCGTGAAAAATTTTTCTCCACCGTGACTCAAATGTTAAGATACCTGATCCACTATCCCAGTACCACCTGCACAATTCGTGTTGAAATTTCCACTCCCGTCTCCACTATTGGGACGCTTGATCCACTGGGAACTAAAAATCAGAATCCCAGAAGTCAAGTGTTGGGACCCTTAAATCACTATCCCAGGGTCAAGTGTTGGGACCCTTAAATCACTATCCCAGGACTCAAGTGATGGGACCCTTAAATCACTATCCCAGGACTCAAGTCTTGGGACCCTTAAATCAGTATCTCGGGACTCAACTGTTGGGACCCTTAAATCAGTATCTCGGGACTCAAGTTTTGGGACCCTTAAATCAGTATCCCAGGACTCAAGTGTTGGGAACCTTAAATTAGTATCCCAGGACTCAAATGCTGGGACTCTCAAACCACTATCCCAGTTCTCAAATGTTGGGATACTCAAATCACTATCCCAGGACTCAATTTTTGGGACCCTTAAACGACTATCCCAGAACTCAAGTGTTGGGACTCTTAAATCACTATCCCAGGACTCAAGTGTTGGGAACCTTAAATCAGTATCCCAGGACTCAAGTGTTGGTAACCTTAAATCAGTATCCCAGTACTCAACTGTTGGGACTCTCGAACCACTATCCCAGGCTTTTAGTTGTTGGGTACTTAATTTACTATCCCAAGATTTTAGTTGTTGGACCCTTACGTCATTATCCCAGGACTTTAGGTGTTGGACCCCTAATTCACTTTCCCAGGTCTCTAGGTGTTGGGAACTTAAATCGCTGTCCCAGTACAAGTGTTGGGACCCTTAAATCAATGTCCAGGACTCAATTGTTGGAACTCTTAAATCACTATCCCAGGACTCAAGTGATGGGACCCTTAAATTACTATCCCAGGACTCAACTGTTGGGACCCTTAAATCACTATCCCAAGACTCAAGTCTTGGAACCCTTAAATCAGTATCTCGGGACTCAAGTGTTGGAATTTTTAAATCAATATCCCAGGATCGATGTGTTGGGTCCTTAAATCAGTATCCCAGGACTCAAGTGTTGAGATTCTAAATCCACTATCCCAGGCTTTTAGGGGTTGGACCCTTAATTTACTATCCCAAGTTTTTAGGTGTTGGACTTTTAATTCATTACCCCAGGTCTCTAGGTGTTGCACCCTTAATTCACTATTCTAGGATTCTAGGTGTTGGAACCCTTAAATCGCTGTCCCAGGACAAGTGTTGCGAACCTTAAATCATTATCCCAGGACTCAAGTGCTGGGTCTCTCAAACCACTATCCCAGGACTCAAGTATTGGGACCCTGAAATCACTATCCAAGATACAATTGTTGGGACACTTAAACGACTATCGCAGAACTCAAGTGTTGGGACTCTTAAATCACTATCTCGGGACTCAAGTGTTGGGAACCGAAAATCAGTATTCCAGAAGTCAAATGTTGGGACCTTTAAATCACTATCCCAGGACTCAAGTATTGTGACCCTGAAATCACTATCCAAGATACAATTGTTGGGACACTTGAACGACTATCGCAGAACTCAAGTGTTGGGACTCGTAAATCACTATCTCGGGACTCAAGTGTTGGGAACCGAAAATCAGTATTCCAGAAGTCAAGTGATGGGACCTTTAAATCACTATCCCTGGACTCAAGTGTTGGAACCCTTAAATCAGTATCTCGGGACTCAAGTGTTGGGATTCTTAAATCAGTATCTCAGGACCGAAGTGTTGGGTCCTTAAATCAGTATCCCAGGACTCAAGTGTTGAGATACTGAATCCACTATCCCAGGCTTTTAGGTGTTGGGATACTTAATTTACTATCCCAAGACTTTAGGTGTACTATCCCAAGACTCTAGGTGTTGGACTTTTAATTCACTATCCCAGGACTCTAGGTGTTGGACCCTTAATTCACTATTCTAGGATTCTAGGTGTTGGGACCTTTAAATCGCTGTCCCAGGACAAGTTTTGGGATTCATAAATAATTATCCCAGGACTCAAGTGCTGGGTCTCTCAAACCACTATCCCAGGTCTCAAGTATTGGGACCCTGAAATCACTATCCAAGGACTCAATTGTTGGGAAACTTAAACGACTATCGCAGAACTCAAGTGTTGGGACCCTTAAATCAGTATCTCGAGACTCAAGTGTTGGAACCCTTAAATCAGTATCCCAGGACTTAAGTGTTGGGAACCTTAAATCAGTATCCCAGGACTCAAATGCTGGGACTCTCAAACCACTATCCCAGAACTCAAGTGTTGGGAGCCTTAAACCACTATCCCAAGACGACCTCCAGAACTAGTGCAAAATTCTTCACCACCGTGACTCAAATGTTGAGATACCTGATCCACTATCCCAGTGCCACCTCCAGAAGTCGTGTTAGAATTTCCACTCCCGTCTCCACTATTGGGACGCTTGATCCACTGGGAACCAAAAATCAGTATCCCAGAAGTCAAGTGTTGGGACCCTTAAATCACTATCCCAGGACTCAAGTGTTGGGACCCTTAAATCACTATCCCAGGACTCAAGTGATGGGAACCTTAAATCACTATCCCAGGACTCAAATGTTGGGACCCTTAAATCACTATCCCAAGACTCAAGTCTTGGACCCTTAAATCAGTGTCTTGGGACTCAAGTGTTGGGACCCTTAAATCAATATCTCGGGACTCAAGTGTTGTGACCCTTAAATCACTATCCCAGGACTCAAGTGTTGGAACCCTTAAATCACTATCCCAGGACTCAAGTGTTGGAACCCTTAAATCAGTATCTCGGGACTCAAGTGTTGGGATTCTTAAATCAGTATCCCAGGACTGAAGTGTTGGGTCCTTAAATCAGTATCCCAGGACTCAAGTGTTGAGATACTAAATCCACTATCCCAGGCTTTTAGGTGTTGGGATACTTAATTTACTATCCCAAGACTTTAGGTGTTGGACCCTTAATTTACTATCCCGAGACTTTAGGTGTTGGACTTTTAATTCACTACCCCAGGACTCTAGGTGTTGGACCCTTAATTCACTATTCTAGGATTCTAGGTGTTGAGACCTTTAAATCGCTATCCCAGGACAAGTTTTGGGATTCATAAATAATTATCCCAGGATCAAGTGCTGGGTCTCTCAAACCACTACCCCAGGTCTCAAGTATTGGGACCCTGAAATCACTATCCAAGGACTCAATTGTTGGGACACTTGAACGACTATCGCAGAACTCAAGTGTTGGGACCCTTAAATCAGTATCTCGAGACTCAAGTGTTGGAACCCTTAAATCAGTATCCCAGGACTTAAGTGTTGGGAACCTTAAATCAGTATCCCAGGACTCAAATGCTGGGACTCTCAAACCACTTTCCCAGAACTCAAGTGTTGGGACTCTTAAATCACTATCCCAGGACTCAAGTGTTGGGAGCCTTAAACCAGTATTCCAAGACGACCTCCAGAACTAGTGCAAAATTCTTCACCACCGTGACTCAAATGTTAAGATACCTGATCCACTATCCCAGTGCCACCTCCAGAAGTCGTGTTAGAATTTCCACTCCCGTCTCCACTATTGGGACGCTTGATCCACTGGGAACCAAAAATCAGTATCCCAGAAGTCAAGTGTTGGGACCCTTAAATCACTATCCCAGGACTCAAGTCTTGGGACCCTTAAATCACTATCCCAGGACTCAAGTGATGGGAACCTTAAATCACTATCCTAGGACTCAAGTGTTGGGACCCTTAAATCACTATCCCAAGACTCAAGTCTTGGACCCTTAAATCAGTGTCTTGGGACTCAAGTGTTGGGACCCTTAAATCAATATCCCGGGACTCAAGTGTTGGGACCCTTAAATCAGTATCCCAGGACTCAAGTGCTGGGACTCAGACCACTATCCCAGGTCTCAAGTGTTGGGATCCTCAAATCACTATCCCAGGACTCAATTGTTGGGACCCTTAAACGACTATCCCAGGTCTCAAGTGTTGGGACCCTTAAACGACTATCCCAGGTCTCAACTGTTGGGATCCTCAAATCAATATCCCAGGACTCAATTGTTGGGTCCTTAAATGACTATCCCAGAACTCAAGTGTTGGGACCCTTAAATCAGTATCCCAGGACTCAAGTGTTGGGAACCTTAAATCAGTATCCCAGGACTCAAATGCTGGGACCCTCAAACCACTATCCCAGGTCTCAAGTGTTGGGATCCTCAAATCAATATCGCAGGATTCAATTGTTGGGACCCTTAAATGACTATCCCAGAACTCAAGTGTTGGGGCTCTTAAATCACTATCCCAGGACTCAATTGTTGGGACCCTTAAACGACTATCCCAGGTCTCAAGTGTTGGGATCCTCAAATCAATATCCCAGGATTCAATTGTTGGGACCCTTAAATGACTATCCCAGAACTCAATTGTTGGGGCTCTTAAATCACTATCCCAGGACTCAAGTATTGGGACCCTTAAACCACTATCCCAAGACTGCCTCCAGAACTCGTGCAAAATTCTTCACCACCGTGACTCAAATATTAAGATACCTGATCCACTATCCCAGTACCACCTCCAGAATTCGTGTTGAAATTTTCACTCCCGTCTGCACTATTGGGACGCTTGATCCACTGTCCCACTACCACCTCCGGAAATCGTGTAAAATTTTGCAAACCCATTTTTCTTAATTAAGCTTTAAAATTTTTTTAAAAACAATAAATTCAAAATATAACAATCAAATTTTGTGCCATTCTGCCAGATTAGCACAGCGCAACCTTCCAACGAAGCACGAATCAGAGAGAAAAGGCCTTAACAGCGGAAAAGTGCTTGAAAGGATGGTCGAAGTATTCTGAAATTTTTTATTTTTAAAATTTCGATCGTCAAGTTGATATTTCTCGGAAATACGAAAAACGGCCATTTTGACCAAAAAAGCTGAGAAAAACAGAACAACCGCAAATCTAATGAAAAACAGTCACACGAGAAGGATAGAAAAACGAAGCCTCTTATCGTGAAAATCACGCACGATAAGACCCTTAGTGGAAGAGATTAGTGGGAAAGGAGGCTTCGGTGGGGAAGTGGTGGAAAGCAGTACCCTCCCGTGCCACGAATTGGGAGTGATAACAACGTTATCTCGAGGAGAACACGGAAGCGGAGGCTTGGTCCCCCAGAGACTGTTATATGGCGAAAGACTGTAGTAACTTAACTTTTTAGCTACTCTGATGCCATAGAACTTTGAATTGACACCGGTATTGTTTGATATTTTAGAATATGAGTAGCTAGGAAGAGGAAAGGGTCAATCCATCTCCAATGGATTTAATATAGAACTGTCACCAAAAACATATTAAAATAGGGTATTCGAGCCGTGTTTTTAATAGCAATCACGCAGTCTGAGGAACCGAGACTAAGCTATGTGGTTGTGTTTGCATGTTAACGAAAGCTGATCAAAAGTCGTTTGACTGATGGCCTAAAATAGTAACTTTTTACTTAGCCCTAAAGAGAGCAGAAAATCAACTGGCAAGGTCGGGACGGTGAAAAACGAGTAGAATTAAGGTAACTGACGCCTGCCAGTCGTTAATAGGTACTTTTTCTATGCTCCGTCGCTGTGTAGTATTTGGGCGAATGTTACATAGACGTTTTTATGGCGCTCCTGGGTGGGCCTGTTAAAGGCATGAGACCATCATGATCAGCAAACGTTTCAGCGACGAACCCTCCGCTCCGGGCGTATGCCCGAGTTAGAGGCCTTAGTGACCTTTTTTGTACTAGGGGAAAGGTGCGTACCCTCCGCCTAGTACTATTTAGCTTTTTAACTTAGTTAACACCGAAAATTCCGGGGCCGGAGGATTAGATGGGAAGTCATGAACCCGCTTGTCCCATGGTCCCGGGACCAAAAACAATTAAAGAGAAAGCGTAAAACCAAACAAAAATAGTGTATAACCAAGAAAAAGCCAAAAGTAAATTTACTTGACAATAAAAAAGTACAAAAAACAGTAAAAAATCCAAAAAAGACCAAAAACAGTAAAAAACATAAAGTGACAGTTAATATGTTATTTCCGGACGAGATGTGATCTGACCTTCCTGTTTGTTGTTGTTTCAGATTGATTTATATCATTTCTGATAGAAAGATTGTGTGTTTTGGTGAAGGGTTAGGTACCCTCCCTTGGGTGTAATTTGAGTATTTAAGCACATTAATGGTGATTTTGCCGGTGACCGGAGGGTAGAGTGGCAAAATAACCGACGTGTTCCACACAGGGACATCAAGGTCAACATCCACCACGACTGTTGGGTATCGTTGAAACAATTTTACTATCGTTCGGGTACTATTTCATTAAAACTTAAGTGGTGGGGGCACGATTGGCGCGGTCCGATTGTACCCTCCGCCGATCACAAATTTCCGAGTTAAGGGTCTTAATTCGGGTATTTTGGTGCAAAGGAGGGTATAGTAATATTCATTAACGACTACTAATAGGCTATTATCTTTATTATATATTACCTATCTCCTATTTAGACCCAAGAAACACCAAAAATTTGTCGAAAATTACCGATTTTCGACCAAACTATAGACCACCAAATTTTTGGATATCCGGGCTTTTTCGAATATCAAAAAGCTTTAAATAGGTAGTTACGTATTTAAATATGGGCTTCGTTCTTTCGGATCGTTCCGATTGAGGGAAGTCTTTTTCTTTAAGACTAAGTCTTATTGATCTGTTTATGAATCATCTCTGCTTTATACCAAAGATTGTTTGATTTTAACAGAACAGTGACTTGATAAGAGTGTGGCGATAAATTGATACTGACGAAAGGTCGCTGTCACCTGTAGGATATTCTTATCTGATTATCAATTGTGTTTTGTGTATTGATTATATCTTGTGATAATTTTGTGATACTGTTATAACATACAACGGGGTTGAGTTAGCATTATATCAATACTGAGTAGGCCCTGTGTGTGACTTTAGCTGAGTCACAAGTATTGTCATTAAGAAATCTAAGAGACACTTTGATACAAACGGAATCGAGTAGGCAGCGTTAACTAGTTTAACTTCATCTTGTTTGCGGTACGTGTGCATTGCCATTAAGTTATGCGAGCATTATCGTTTATTACAAAAAATGCAGCGTAGGCACTCGTTAGGATTGACTACTAAGATTCCCAGGCTGAGCAAGGGAAGTACGCGAAAGTTTAGAACTAGGTGTAGCCAATCTTCGTTTAGCAGTGTTCCGGAAGTTTTTGCAGATAATGAATCGACTAAAGGTCAAGCTGACAAGCTGATCTTCCAGTGAGCGAAATGAAACTAAGAAGCGAGAAGAACCTCGATGGCAATCAAGGGCGGAGCGCCGAGGCCGGGCGGGGCCGGACCGGCGAATGAGACGCTCATGGACCCCTTTGACGAAATTACCGATTTTCGACCAAACTATAGACCCCCAAATTTTTGGATATCCGGGCTTTTGCGAACAGCAAAAAGCTTTAAATAGGGAGTAGCTACGTAGTTCGATCCCCCTGACTAAAGAAACCGCGTGAGAAAGAACTCAGTAGAGGTTGGAAAAAACGAAAATTTTTTGATCAAAATTTCGATAATTTTCTGAATTTTGTCAATCTGTTTTGGGGATCGAGTTTTTGAGTTTTTAGAGTTAGAGCAATAAAATTTTTTGTGTTAGGAGCGTGCTAGCATAACGTGCTCGGCTGCCAGAAAAATTCTTGAGTAACCCTCCGATTAGCTCCGTGGATAGAGCTAACGACTTAAGGCTTGGAAAAGGAAGGAATCGGAGGGTCAAAATTTGATAGTTATTGGCCAAATTTTTGTCTCCAAACCAATTTTGGTCCGGTGTTTTGCATTGTTCCAGTGCCGTACAGGGCTACTACGCTCGTTTCAATTATTTTTGGGCACTTTCAATAGGAATTGCGAAAAAAGTTTTTCTGAACCTATATAGGTGGTGAAAAAGGGACATTTGGACGAACACGTTTTTGGCAATTTCTCAAAGACTAGCCAACCGATCGGGATAATTTTGGTACCATAAGTCGACGTTTTTGACCAATTTTTCGGACCGCAACCGTTTTTGGGTTGATAGTATCGGAAAAGAAATTTTTTTTTAGAATTTGTTGGCTCGGAGGGTCCAAATTATAGGTAACCCTCCGAGCGGCAGAAAATTTTATAAAAACACCTGTTTATCCTACTGGGAAGGTTGACCGTGTCAGCCAACCTGGTTTTAAGTAAGTTACACCGCATTCGGAGGCTTTATCGCGGTAAAATAAACCTTTTTCCTGATTTTTGGGGAAGCCTCCGAAGTAACCCTCCGGAGTGACTTACGCCCCTTAGCAACCCTCCTTAGTGGAAATTTTCCACGACACCCTCCGAAGAATTTAAAACAACCCCCATAGAGAATTTAGCTTGTTTGGACGCTTTCTTAAGCTAGTTGAAGGCCCTTCTAAGTGAGATTCAAAAATTTGAAAATTTTGGAAGAACCCTCCGAAGTAACCCTCCGGAGCATATTAAGCCTCTTATTGACCCTCCTTAGTGAGTTAAGGGGGACCCTCCGAAGTCTCTTGGGTGAATAAAGTACCCTCCGAAGTAACCCTCTCGAGTAGGCTAAGTGTCTTAACAACCCTCCGAAGTAACCCTCCGGAGTGACCTAAACCTCTTAGAAACCCTCCTTATTGAAAACTTAGGGAAACCTCCTGGGGCAATTTGAGAAACAGAAAATATCCATTTAGGGTTGGGATAGGAGGTCAACTAACAACGGGCGTGCATATTAGGATCATAGGAGCCCATTTGACCCGGAAATTCGTGATCAACTTTGGATTCTAGATCGGGTGCATCAGAAGTACCCGAACCAAAATTTTTTTTGATTGTGATTTGGGTTGTGTGGTTGCCTTGAGCTACTTAATAGGAAAGCTCGGGCAATCCGGGAACACATAGAAGAAGACCTCGGTGAGTGTATTAGGCAGATACACACTCACTTGAGAAGAAAAGTTGTTCCCTGCTCTCGTGCACTTGTGTGATACTGTTATACCATACAACGGGGTTGAGTTAGCATTATATCAATACTGAGTAGGCCCTGTTTGTATCTTTAGCTGAGTCACAAGTATTGTCATTAAGAAATCTAAGAGACACTTTGATACTAACGGAATCGAGTAGGCAGCGTTAACTAGTTTAACTTCATCTTGTTTGCGGTACGTGTGCATTGCCATTAAATTATGCGAGCATTATCGTTTAATACAAAGAATGCAGCGTAGGCACTCGTTAGGATTGACTACTAAGATTCCCAGGCTGAGCAAGGGAAGTACGCGAAAGTTTAGAACTAGGTGTAGCCAATCTTCGTTTAGCAGTGTTCCGGACGTTTTTGCAGATGACGAATCGACTAAAGGTCAAGCTGATCTTTCAGTGAGCGAAATGAAACTAAGAAGCGAGAAGAACCTCGATGGTAATCAAGGGCGGAGCGCCGAGGCCGGGCCGGCGAATGAGACGCTCATGGACCCCTTTGACGAAGGGAAACGAACACTTATTCGACCCGATTTTGAGCCAAGCGAGGACCTCGAACGGGAGGAAGTCGAGAGGACAGAGGAGGCTTCGGAGCGTTTCGAGGTCGTGCCTGGAGAGGAAGTATTGTTCAGGGGAATGTCCAAATCAGAGACTAAGAGTCATAAGTGGAGAAAAGATTTTTCACAACCGAACAATACACACTTTTCTCTGGCAAAGCAGAGCAAGAACGCGATGATGTCGAGTATAAGTCCGAGTGACAACAAACGGGTTCGAAGGCAAAGAAGAGTTGGAAGTCTCTGTACGATGAGCGCATGGCGTCACTACAAACCGAAGGTCTATCTTCCAGTTATGACCATCCGGAGATAACACACCCGGATGTGAATTTCACGCCGTGTCCGAGGAACGACATCAGCAGAAAGGCGTTGTCCACTTCGCCGACCAGGCCAATGTCTGATGGGATAACCCTGGGAGTACCCTCGACGTTTGACAGACTGATGACGTCGATGGGCAAGCAAAAAGGCGGTGCGTCATCAAGTACCAGGCTGCAGCCGCAGTTGACCTCATCTGCTCTAGGGCTAACCCCGCCATTGGGGGCAGCTGGCGATATAAGTGACATGTTTGCTGGCGTAATGACTGGTCTGAATGAACTGAGACGTGACATGACCAAAAGAATAGATTAAGTTGACGAGAGAGCTCACCAGGGTCAAGAGAATTTGAGAGATGAACAGAAGCACTTGAAATCGCAGGCGAGAGTTGATCAGGCTCAATTGATTCGGAACACCGATCAATGCCTGGCAGAGAGCCTGGCACAGGCAAACAAGGAGTCAGAGGAAAGGGAGGCTAGGATGACAAGAGAGATCGAGCGATTGTTTAACGATCACGATAATACCTACGCTCCTACGATGACTAGCCTGGAAAAAAGGTTAGATGCCAAATCTGACCTAATGATGCGGAAGCTTGACAAGATCTTAAATGGGTGCAATCGGGAGGCGAATGATGGAGATGGTACAGGCAGCTATGCCGGGACCCATCAAAGTTCGAGAACGAACTACGAGTCTAGGAATAGGGAGCTGCCCAGGGCAGCCCCCTCGAGGCCTAGCTGGACAAATCCAGCTCCGCTGGAAGCAGATGCTACCCCGGAGACAAGGTTGCCCACTGTGCCACAAGTCAGGTCAGTGCCAGATCTGACTACGGTCTCGCAGGACACAACGATGTATGCTTCGATGTTTGAACCTCTGAATAGATCCCTCGAAACATTCATCACCAAACTCTCAAAGTCAACAGAGAGAGAAGAAAGGTCAACAAGGACATTAAAGAAGCCTAAATCATACAAAGACGAGTCAGACGGCTGCATCGATACTTGGAAAGAGGTGATGAAGTTGCACTTTGAAGAAGAGAGTCTCTCCAAGAAACAGGAATGTAGTGCACTAACGAGCAACCTGGAGGGTACTGCCCTAAATTGTGTAATGGCGAAAAGAGCCAATGAAAGATACAGCGCTCGCAAGATATTCGACATCCCGCTGAATCGTTTCGGCTCTGGAGTACAAGGGCACCAGGCTATGGTGAAGTTCGAAAAGAGGCGTCAAAGAGATGACGAATCCATAGACAAATTTTTGGACGACCTTGAACTGCTTAGGAGGAGAAGCAATCCCGATGAGAGAATATCCGAGCGAAACTTGGCGATAGCTTCGAAGTTCATGGACGGAGTAAAGAGTGAGGAGTTGAAAACGATGTTAGTCACACACTTCACCCTGTCGCTTGACCAGGTACCCACGCCTGATGATTTGCGTATGAAGTCACGTGAATGCTTGCTCATAAGACCAAGGGCGCAAAATCGTTACAGCAATTATGGCAACTACAGCGGGAAGATCACTGGCGCGAGCTCCAGTTGGTACAAGCCTCGCGACGACATGGATAAGAGGAGGTCATGTGAGAATTGTGGTTCGATGGACCATCATGTTTCCGCGTGTTCTGCTCACAAACAGAATATGAAGGCAAAAGGCTACTTTCTCGACGACGAGGATCACGAAGAGTACGTTAGAGGGCTCATCATGAAATATGGACCGAAGTTCTTCTTCTGTAACTTGGAGGGACACTTCAAGTCGGACTGCACTCAGTTTTGGGATGCAGTGGCGAACGCGAAACACCCCCGCCACGAAGAGGCACTTTCGGGTGTCAAGGCCAGTCGAGCACGTCTGATGAACGAGGCCGAGTCTCGGAGAAAAGATACGGCACCGAGCACCCTTACGACTAAGAAGGTGAAGACCTTGCCTGACGAGGTGGTAGCCTCGAGCCTGGAGGAAGAGTCGGCCAGCCCACTCAAAGCAGATTATGGTTTGGCGGCAAGGACAGCGTTACAGTATGTCAAACAGGAGCTAACCACGAAAGAAGTGGAGCAATGGGTAAGGTCGGAACTGGAAAGCACGGATCTTCGAGAAAAGTTTAACATTCTGAGTAAAACGATGCAAGAAGAGGGCAAACAGGAACCCAGAAAGCAGGGACTAAAACTGAATGTCATATCTGGTAGAACTTTTGGAATGACGAAAGAAGGGACAAAGATAATGTCGGAGGACACCAGGTGGTCAAGAACTTGAGTGAACCATCCGAGATTACACTAGTCCACCTGGACATTTATGCAGAATACCTGATGGAGAAAGATCGCAAGCTGAACTCCAGGGCAGTGCGAGCGCTGCTCACGACAGCAGGTCCAATGCTGATGAGAGTGGATGGACATTACATAGAGGTCCATGGCCCATATCCAATTCTGATGAATGTGGACGGCATCAACATTTACACAAAAGCTCACGTAACTGATGCGAGTGATCAGGTAGGCCGGATCTATATTGGCCAAGAAGAGCTGAAGGTGCGACGAACTGGACACAATGCCATGCTTGAACAGGATGCGGTCCAAATAGGTTGCGAAGCCGATCTGGCAGCACATGTGCTAGATGCGCAGGGCAGACAACTTTCAGTGAAAGGACTGTTAGACACGGGTGCAGTGGTCAGTGTCATGCCAGTCAAAACCTGGACTGACATGGGCTTTGATAGGTCGGATTTGATACCGACAAACATCAGACTGGCAGCTGCCAATCAGGGAGCAATCTATGTGACAGGATGGACCCTATTATATCACTGCAGCTTGGGGGAAGACATCTTTGGATGAGCTTCCTGGTGGTGGAGAATTTGGACAAATCCGATCAATTCATCCTGGTAAGGGACTTTGTACGCAACTTTGATGTCACGATCGACCTCAATGACGGGTTGATCAGGATCAAAGATCCGGAGAGGAAGTATGAAAAGAAACTTCTAAATAAGATCTTAATAAACCAGGCTAAGGTGCCAATTTTTCTAGATCGAAAAGTGAGATTGAAACCAAACGAAGCCGTAGTAGCGACGTTTAGGATGAGGAATCTTAATGAAATCAGTAATGACAGACAGTTGTGCCTGATACCAAATCCAAACAGTAAAAGCTCGGCTATTTTAGGAAGAAGCTTCTCACTCACTCAGAGCGGACTGTGTGTGAGTGTGTTGTTGAACACAGAAGCAACAACAGTGACAATACAGAGGGGAAAGAAACTTGGCTACGCATTGCCTCTGAACACAGACTTTCAGAGTGTGGAGAACTTGAAAAAGTTTGATGTAACTAAATGTCCCTTGCATGCGAACCAAGAATGTATACTGAAGAGAGCAAATGAATTGAAAACGTCTAGGAAATAGTTTTCAATGAAGTCGGAAACAGATGATGGGTTGTCTAATTGTTCGAATTTTCCCGAGAGACCGACAGAAACCGAGTTAGCAGCGAATAAATCGGTCCTACCTGAGATAGAACATTTGAAGGGTAAAATATCAGACAAGGAACTAGATTCGCTCAGGTCGGTGCTAAGTCGGAACGCAGACGTTTTTTCGAAACATAAGGCCGACATAGGTTGCTGCAATTTTGTAGAACACGAGATTGAAATAGAAGAGGGCTCGGTACCTCATAGGGAAGGGGCGAGAAGAATGACCCCTCATAAGTCAGAATCGACGAGGAAGGAAATCGAGATGTTTATGGTATACGACATGATCGAGCCGTCGAAATCCCCGTGGGCTTGTGGCGTGGTCATGGCTAATATAGGGGGGCAACTCAGGTTTTGTTGTGATTTCCGTTATCCGAACGCAGTGACTATAAAGGACGCATACCCGATTCCCCGCATCGATGAGAGCCTATCCAAGTTGGGGGAAGCGAAGTTCTTCACGACGTTAGATCTGGGCTCGGCGTTCTGGCAAGTGCCACTCCGAAAGCAAGATCGTGAAAAGACGGGATTCGCGTGCGAGCTGAGATTGTTCCAGTGGAAGAGGATGCCGTTCGGATTGTGCAAGGCGTCGACCACTTGCCAGCGACTGATGGCCCAGGCACTCACGAGTGTGACAAAGAAATAGGGGAATCTCATTATGTGTTACGTCGATTGATCACGTAACGCCAACCCTAGAGGATCACATAGAGAGGTTAGATGAGGTGTTTATTTGCATGAAGCAGGCGGGATTGAAGTGTAAACCCTCGAAGTGTGAAATTCTCAGAGACTCCATAAAGTATCTAGGCCGCCTGGTGGATAAGCATGGAGTGAGACCAGATCCCGAAGCGGTCGAAGCGGTTTTGACCTGGAAGGCACTCAAGACAGATACACAACTGATGAGTTTTTTGGGGTTCGCTAACTATTATCGGGAGTTTGTCAAGGGATAAGCCGATAAGATATACCCCATGCAACAGTTGATGAGAAACAAAGGCAAAAGGTTCACTTGGACCGATGAGGCACAAGTTTAATTTGAAACATTAAACGCGAACTTTGCGAGGCACCAGTCCTCGGCATGCCAACAGAAAAGGGGGTGTTTGTGTTAGACACGGATGCATCAGTGGTTGCAATATCAGGCATACTTCACCAGGAGCAAGAGTGGAACGGGAGAATGGTTCTCCGTCCAATAGCTTACGGAAACAAGGTCTTGAGCGATACCGAGATGAAGTATGGCGCACCGAAAGCGGAAATGTTCGCGGTGATCACTTTCATGGAAAAATACAGGGCCTACTTGGGGAGTGCTCCCATCAAGTTGCGTGTGGATAATCGTGCCCTTGCCTGGCTGAAAAGCTATTCGATGAACCAAAGTTATATTGGTCGTTGGATCGTGCGCCTGGACGGATACCACATGATCATAGAGCACCGTACCCGTGACAAGCATCAAAATGCTGATAGCCTCAGAAAGAAGACAGAATTCTATGAGCGACTCGAAAAAAAGCAGGCTTAACAAGCGGAGGTCAAAGACGGGTTTTCTTTCCTAGACAAGGAGACTTACGACAAACTACCACTCACAAGGTGGCTGGAAAAGTCAGGGCACCCTATACCAGGACACCCTGAACTTCCAGTGGAAACGGCCGCTGAGATAAAGATTATAGCCAGGGGTGAACCCGTTCCGCTGAATCTGCTAGTCCGATCCAATCTGGTACAGCAGGAGCTCACCAGGTTGGGTATAAACAGCATAGCTCTGCTAAATAGGACAGTGAGTGTGGCGCCGGACGTCATGGTGAAACTTCGTGACTTGCTGGATAGAGAAGTCGACAGACATGATCGTGAGTGGATGGAGACCATGCAGCGATTGACCGTCACTGAGAAAACGGAGAAGAGGCCAGTGATCATTCGCGGTCGCGATTTGGAATGGGATTGCCGGTCGATAGTGAACCAGCTGGTGACCTCAATGCCGAAGGATGTCTTGTTGAGGACTTCGTTCATATAACGTGGGAGACCGACCCCGGTCCAAGTTACTGAGGAAATCAGGGTCAAGTCGAAATCCAGCTTCACGAGAAAAGAACATTTCACGGATGCAAAAGAAGAGTACGATCCGAGCTCAGATTGCTCTTCCGGGGACGAAACAATGTCCGGGGAGTCGGACACCTTCAGGCCCGTGCAGAACGATTTGTCCGGGGAGAGGTTGATGAGACCACCTAGGGACAGAAATTTGTCCGGGGAGTCGGATTCAAAGCAACCAATGGACAGAGTTTTGTCTGGGGAGTCGAGAAACATCACAGACAGAGTGGAACATGATGATGCGGAATCATTCGGCTCAAGTAATGACTGGAGTCCTCAGTCCTGGGATAACACATCCGAGACTACTTCCAATTCTGATTTATCGGAGATTGCGATTCATTCCTTGTTGGTGGACTGGAAGCAGCGCGGGCTGGACAGAGAAATGCATCAGGATCCGGACAGAGACAGGTACACCTCCGACGAGGAGGGCACTGTGGTGGATAATGCCGCCAATGAGCTCGAGCTGATAGCAGTCTCGAAACGCCCAACCAGATTGCTGCCACATGGTACGGTCGTCCGTACCAATCTGGAACCATCTGTGCAGGAAGCGACGCCTTTGAAGAAGATATGGTGTGTCAAGTTGTTGGGCGATGCCCATGCTCCGGAGATAATGAGCGGGCAATTAAACGTGATAAAGACGTATCTGAAAGCCAGATACCGGCTGTCGGATCTCCTAAGGGCTCAACGAAATGATAGAATGACGAGCAATCTGAAGAGATGGATCGAGAATGGAGCACCTGACAAAGGAGATTTGGAGGAGGACAGCTACAAGATTTTGAAGCAGTTTTACATGAAGAGAAAAGATCTACTGTACCTGAATAAAGACGGAATCGTAGCCTGTAAACGGAAAGAGGAGGACAAGGCCCTTTACAAGTACAATTCGATAGTGTTACCACAGTTGTACCAGACTGAACTGCTCTTTCGTTCACATGATCAGATGGGCCATCAAGGAGTGGACAAAGTGTACAACAGGATACAGAAACAATTCGAATGGCCTGGTTTAAAAAAGGCTTGTGAAAAGTGGATCTCTGCATAATTGTCGTGTCAACAGGCAAAAGACCCCAGGAAACTAAAATTCCCTCTGCAGTCAATAGAATCATCGGGATTCAATGAAGTAGTGCAGATTGGTCACCAAAAGATATGCATGACAGCCACGGACTACAATCAGGTGCTGGTAATGATTGACCATTTTACGAAAAATGCAGAGGCAGCACCCTGCATGACAGCATCAGCGGAAGAAACATGCGATCATCTGATAAATGTGTGGATATCGAGGCACGGCTGCCCCATCACATTCTAATCGGACAATGGCAAAGCATTCGTAGGTGATCTCACGAAAGAGTTAATGAAAAGGTCACAGGTAGCACAGGCCCACTCGACCACTTATCACCCGCAAACGAATGGCCTAGTCGAGAGGCAGAATCGCACGCTGGTATTCATGTTGAGAGTTTATTGCTCACGCTACATGTATGACTTGGATAGACACTTGCCGCAAGTGATGGGTGCTTACATCAGCACAGAGCATTCCACCACGGGAATAAGTCCGCATATGATGCTAACGGGTCACGAAAAGGCGCTTCCGTAGACGTTTTTCTACCCTGAATTTGAAGGGAAGAGAACAGCACCGCAAACGTACGTGCGGGATGTCATTAGAAGACAGCAGGACCTCAATGACTTATGCAGGAGGAACACGCAACAGGCGCAAATTAGACAGAAACGGAGGTTCGATAAAAAGGACTGCCGATGCAAAAGCCTACTCAGTTGACGATTACGTCTGGGTATTTCAGGAAGTGGTTCCACGAAAAGGAACCAAAACATTATTAAAGAAATGGCGTGGCCCATTTCAAATAACAGAGGTGCACCAAGGAGGTCGGTTTTATCGACTGAGCACAGGAAGAGCAGCTCATTACGAAAACATCAAACCGCACAATGCCTCATCAGAGGACTGGTGCATCCCAGCAGACATGCAAGAGGGAGACTATTTGATAGTGGATCCTGCTTGTGAGAAGAATGAAAGAGGCACTCGCGACAAAAACGACGGAAATGAGGTGGTGGATGATTGCGACCTACCACTGGACCTAGAGTTGACCGAGCGAGTAGAGGTGGATGACGAAACTCTACCTTTTGCCGAGGAGGACTGGGACTGCCCAGAACAGACTGAAATTGACAAAGGGATACAACCTGACTTTCCTCTCACCATGGAAACACGCCAGAGCAAGAAGGGAAGGGATAAGAAGAAGTACAACCCGTATGGCGAGGATTTCGTCATAGACAGGATAGTTTTGAGTGATATGATTGAGTTGCTGGTGGGATTGGATGAAGTAGCGGTGCCAAGGTTGATCGACTTGGTAAATGACATGGATCAAGAATGGATCGACGATCGCTCCGAACCAGAAGTAGAGTTCGAACCAGAGGTGGATCAGATTCATGAGCAAGAATTAACGAATTTGCGAGTGCTCGAATGGCTCCACGATCTGCCGACGGATCCTAAAGAGACAATCTTGACGATTCAGGATATTGATAAAGACGGCATCAAATACGTCAGCGATGACAATACCGAGTCCAACTGGGTCGCTCCAGATGGCCCTCTACGCGTTCCGCAATCCAACCTCGATCTGCTCGACTTTGGGCGATCGACGGGGACGTCGATGGATATTTTTGTCCGGGGAGTGGGGGTAGGACTCACCCACACCAAAAATCTGATCATTAAAAAATTAAAATCGGCAAGAGAAACCGGAGAACTTGAGACGGAAGGCGAGAACGCTAAAAAACCACCTTTTAGACAAATTTTTGAACCTTATTTTGACCTAACGAACGATATCGTCATTATTCATTATTCAAACAATATCGTCATAACGGACAGCGATTTCATACTCACGGAACGTACATGCGCTATAGCGATAACCGCGGATGTAAGCTTCAAAACAGCACTAGCGGCTGATTTCAAAAGAGAGTATAGGAACATCGAGTTTTTATGGAAACAGAGGCCTGGTGTGGGAGGGATGATAGCGCTGCCCCTGTTGCATCACAGATACCGGGGAAATATTTGTGTTTCCTGGTTACCAAGGCCACTGATAGGCAACACGTAGATCCAGAGAGCTTGGTATTGGCCTTGACTCGACTTAGGGATTTTCTGGTTGATAGAGGAGTGACCTCTCTCTCGTTACCAGTATATGATCCTAATAGGGGAAAGCTACATCCGAGAAAGTTGTACGCCCTTGTACACGTGATATTTTCAGAAACTGACATAGAAGTTTACTTAAATAATAAGTACTATCTGAGCATATGCTAGGAGTCGCATTCGGAGATAAGTGGTTTTTATTAAGTTCACTTTATAGAGATTAGGACTGAATTAGGTTAGCTACTAGGGATTATGTTTTTAGGTAATAATGTAGATATATGATGTTTATGTGTTATGTTATTGTTAGGGTATGTTTTATGTGATCTTTGTGTCCTGGAAGACCAGGTATGGAGGGTGACAGCGCTCATTCTCGTTACCTCGATAAGGTTGAAGGTGGACGATCCAGCTTGGTGCTAAGTTTTAAATCAGTAACGAAGAAAAGTTTCAACAGATTGTTTTAAAGGAGAAAAATGTGAATGATGTTTTATCCTGAAAATGGGAACGCATGAAATGATGGTTTTAAGTCGTGACTTGTTTTTTTAGGTCTTGATTGATCAAATTTTGTTTACTGAATCAAAGCAAACTTGAAGAAACTTCACGACAAGAGAATCGACACGTAGAAATGGGCGATACAAATGAATTAATGGAATTCGTCTCAGCGAGTCTAGGAGCGACTCTAGACGAGATCTATCAGCGGCTGATTGATTGTGATTTTACACGAGAAGACCCGGGATTGGCGATGTTTGTGGTCGCACTCCTCAACGCGTTGGGACGAGAGGGTCGAGAGAATCGCCCCATGGAAGTGGTGTTAATGCTGGCCTTCGGTGAGTCCGGGACCGCCGAGAGAGGTCGAAATCGATTGATGAGATGGCGCCGAGGAGAAATGTCCGGACACGACTTGGCTCGTGAGCCGGGACTAGACGAGCAAAGGGATCACCGGCTAGGTGAGATGTCCGTACCCGTTCAGCCTGCGCAGCCGCTCATCGGAGCGAAAAGACTACGTGATGGGCCGGGCCCGTCACACTCAGTAGACTCCCCAACAGCTGCTTCTCCCCTCAAGAGAGTGAGGGTGAGCGAGATCGAGATACAGACATCGGAGACGATCGAGACCCTAGAGAAGAAGGAAAGTGATCAGAACGAGCTGTGTGAGTACAGGACAATAGCTCGAGAAAGGGACGAATGGAAGAAGAAGTTTGAAGACCTGTAAATAGCCTACAAGGAAGAAGAGATAAAACATCTGAGGGAGCTTTATATGGCGAGGGTGAGTCAAGTGTCACCGGAGGTTCTGGCTACGATGAACTCCTCGGAAGCATCCAGGGACACACGTCCCAGGACGAGCGCACAGGAACTGTGCGCACCAAGAGGGCCCGAGGCCCCTCAGCAGAAACCACCGTCTGCTCCCAA
Organism: Symsagittifera roscoffensis; assembly: GCF_963678635.1. Lineage (NCBI taxonomy): Eukaryota > Metazoa > Xenacoelomorpha > Acoela > Convolutidae > Symsagittifera > Symsagittifera roscoffensis. The sequence goes on along the minus strand of NW_026971686.1, from coordinate 6,917 downwards.
CCCGAGAAACACGATACCAGACCCCTCCGACACCTATCACGCTCCTCAGTTACAAGAGTCATTCAATCAGGTGGCTAGAGCAACAATGGATGAGATCAACAGAACCACTGGGCGGACATTGGGTAGGGTCGTCCCCTCCCAACGCTTTGATCATTCTTCCAGCAGCTCGGAGAGAGCACCTCGAACTGTAGTACTAACAGGGATTACGCATGACGGGACGATTCATAGGTCTCGCATGATTGATATTAGAAAGAATCTAGCGGTGCGCAACCAGTTCGTGCAAGTGGCCACGGAGCATCCTCGCGCTTGTTTGAATGGCATGAGCTGGAACCCCGCCATAAGCAACCAGGCAATTCCCTCAGGGAGTCGTGATTTGGTTATAGGGGACAGTTCAGTGAGGGATCTAAACGAGATCTTTTGTCGAAGGGCAGACTGCTGTCCTATCTTTCGGAGGCGCTTCCGTAGCTCAAGTCATCAAGATGATGGGGTTCCAGGGAGAGAATCACCTAGACACATTGGTAATAATGCTCGGGACTAATGACAATTCGAGGGCCCGGTAACCCCAGAGGGCAAGTGGGAACCCCTACTGGTCTGCCTTCTGAATGAACTGAAGGAGAAGTACAGGCCCAGACTTGTGGTTCTATGTACGATACCACAAAACCCGGAGATGGGCACGCCGGTTGCAGATTTTATGAATGGTAACGTGACCCGGTGGAACGAGATGACTCGCGAACTGGTAAGGACCAACCCCAGCGAGCTGCGACTCATGGATCTAGAAAACATGCTGCACATGATCGATCACCTCACGCTCACCAGGGACGGCATACACTTCAACACACAGCAAGGGAGGCGCTGGATAAACGACGTGTTCCAGACGCAGTTGAGGGAGATGGAGCAAGAGTTAAGGACAACCAGCTCACTGGCTAAGACCAGTTCGACTGGAGGAGGTAGAGTGAGGGGTAACGTGTCAGAATCACTCGCCGATCGCCTCGGGCCCCTGGCAATGGAAACGGGTGCAACTGCTCCCGTCGCTCCGAGCTCAGATGTGAGAACGAGGTTGGGGACTGCCCCTCCTCCCAGGACTCAACCAATGGAGAGCCGACTTGGCAGATCGGTTGATCAGAGCCGGATTAGCTCCCAGACCGTGTCTAGGAGGAGTGACACGTCTGCCACAGCAACTCCTGCTTCGACAACAGGACAATCGACGAGCGCCGTGGCAACGGAGGGAGTCAAACCAAACAGTGTGCTGCTCTGGAACCGTCCAGATCCCAGTGGTTGGGGACAATATAAGACAGACATGTCGGCAAAATTGAACATGAATACATTGACGTGTCGGGAGGATGCAAGGAAGATGATCGGTGGAGAGGGTCCCACAATGTCACGATTGTATCGAATACCGGGTGTGGATTGGCTGGTAGCGGGACAGGAGCAGTTCAGCTCCGCGACTACGCTCAGGTATGTGGACCTCAAGGGATTGCCTCAGGACAATACCCTTGGACCTTTGAACACCCGATCTCTCACGGACTTCCGTCGGAGAGCCAGAGAGCTGACACCACCTGCTAGGAAGGGTAAGTTTCTGGCAGAGAATAAGCCCAACAACAAGCATCACAAGAAGTACAGACAGTTTGCTAAACCTCCCGGCCAAGCGCCTGGTGAATATTCCAGAGACTATCCCCGAGCGACTTCGGTGGAAGGAGACGACAGGAGAAATGCAGGGCTGACGGGACCAGTCGGTGACAGCCTGTTTGCCGCTTATGATCCCCTGGATATGAAGGCTGCCAAATATCTGATAGTGGCCAGTTCGGATTATCTCTACACGCCCCGTTCTCTCTTTTGGCCTGATGTGATTTTCTTGACGGCGCCTAAGTTGGACTGGGGACAATCAGCAGGCATGATGATAAGTTTACGAAGGGTGGTCAGCATGGAACCGCAGGTGATAGTGGTTGCAGGCTCGAATGATCACCTACAGAGCAAAGGGTTGTTGTCCCGTCTGACGGATGGATCGATCCCGAGCAATGAGGTCATAGGAGAGGTGATAATGACATCACTCTCGGCCATGGCTGAGGTAGAGACATCAGTGAAACAACGCTTCACTCAAAATGTGGTGAAGGTTGTCTTTGTGTTATCACCGGGGTACGCCACATTGCCAGAACCCCTTCAGTTTGTGTACACGATGGTCACAACGATAGCAAAGGGACAATTCAGCGTGATAATACCCGCGCCAAACAGAACGGTGGACCCCAACAACTACTACCCATACCGATCTGAGCTTCCTGCCATTCGGGCTGACATTTCTAATGCCATACAGGGGTTCAAAGATTGTAGCACAACTCGGTTGGTGCTGGATGAAGTTCTGGGGTTGGAGCTGTCCAACTTTTCAAGATTATTGAAATTGAGGCCAGGGGTAGATGACGATCATTTGTTAGTACAACAGGTGGCTAATGATCTCTGGTTCAGACAAATGGATCACGCAGAAAATGAACAGGGGAGGACGGTTAGAAAAAATATGACGTCGGCGGAAGAGGATCTCATGGCATTGGCTTTGCGTACGAAGCCACACACCAATGCATGGTTGTACTTGTCACCGAGATTGTGTACCTTGAGAGGAGATGCGTTCGAGCATGCACCGGTGGTGATCAAAGAGATGTTGCATGAGGAGGCATGATGTTGCAGTTGATGCAGGACGTGAATACGATGTCATTGGATAAGTTCCAAGCTGATATCTTGGCCACGAGGGCACAATATGAACGATCAGACGCTGTATTGGGTGGAATGGGAGTGGGATGGACGCCATCCTTCTTGTCAACATGTTACCCGAGGGCATCCAGGAACCTGATCGCGAGCTTCGTCAAGTTTATCAGGAAACTGTCAATCGGCTTGATATTGGCCTTGTATGTGACATTTGGTCACGAGAATTTCGTGAAGGGACCTGCGAATCTCTTCACCCAAGCTTTGGCTGACCTGAGATTGGACGGGCTCCTCACCCTGATCGCTAAAACGTACGGTCGGTTAGGTGATCTGCTCGTGCTGTTGCGATACCCAGAACAGCTTCAGGGAACGAGTCGTGAATTCAACGCGCAGTTGGAAACCGCCTCGCTCAAAAAGATGAAGGACTAGAGGATCCTCCTGCTCCAATATCTCCTGTAACAGAACAGGAGCGTCACAGCAGAGGATAAGGTGGCGACGGATGCGGGTGAGTGCAAACAGTACTGTGGCATGCCTTTGCTGACAGATCTGGCTGTCATGATGCGGATCGATCCGCTGGCTCTGATTCATGGACTACGGGAGTGATGTCATTTGCGTTCCCCGATGTGCAAGTAAAGGCATACAGGAACTCGGTGTTGTATGTCAACCTAGTTTCGGTAGTGGATTGCTCCGTGCTGAATTGGGTGGAACAGAAGCAGCTAAGAGGGCTAGCCAGCGGCGACAGGCTATTTGGAAGATTAGCGGAGCCGGGTTGGTTGTTGATGGACTTCAACAACAAATTTAAATGCCGAATGGGCCGCGAGGACCTTTCCCATGTCCAGTTCAACCCGAAGCTTTGGAATCTGCGACCAGTGGTAAAGGATCCAGGAGAGGCGATGAGGGTCCCACTTTTGCCAGAGGCCTACGCACACGTGAAAGAGAACCGGAAAGCGCGGCTTTCAGGGTGCAGGCCGCTGCCGGACCAATGCCCTCGATACCCACCGATAAGGAGGATGTTGTTGGGAGTCACATCTCCTGTAATTGCCCCTCGCATCGGAGCGGCTCGTGATGTGGAGAAGAGAATGCTGAAGTGGAGTGAAGGGATGGAGCCGCGCTTCATCAGTTGGAACGTTGCGGCCATGCACACGCTTGACTTCACATTTCCTGATATTTGGAGCCGGAAGAAGATCAAAGCATCACCTTCCAGGAAGCCAGAGGTCTCGACTGGGGTGTGGAATGATGTGTCTGCACCTGCAGATGACCTATCGAGATTGAAGTGGTCAGGGGAGGTGAAGGTATTAATCCTGGAGGTCGCAAAGGAGTGCAGGGGATGCACATACATAACGGTGGATGATCTGGCGCCACATGGCGAGGAGTCGGTAGAATTCCTAGTGAACGATGAGTTATTCTACCATGCAGGGGATCTGACCGTACCGGCACCGCCGGACTCGGGCAGGGATATGCGACAAGGCCCTTCGGGACCTAAGCCAAAACCAGACACGAACGATGACGAGCAGATGGATCAGGACGATGATCACATGGAGGGAAAGGGAGAGAAATCGAGTGAAATGGATCTAGGAGCATTGGAGAGGGACTTGCTGGAATACCAGTTTAGTGAAGACGACGACAGGGTAGTCGATGGGAATCTATTGCTGATGACACCATCGTCTTTCATGTCCCCTACAAAGGAGGCGCCGGCCAGCTTATCCCCAGTTGAACCAATAAGCCTGGCAATGGACTACCGGAGGAGGGAGCTACAGAAACTGCTCCATGAGTCACCAAGGAGGCGGAAGATTGAGGAGAGTATGAGGTTATCTTTCCTGAGGACGCTACTGGAAGAAGAGTGGGAAAGATACCAGAGTGAACTTGAACGTGAGACGGGAGTAACCTGGAACCGAGTGACCTTCATGGAGAGGACATGGGACGTGATACACGGATACGGGACGCAGTCCATAATGAAGGTGGGACTAAACCAACCCATCATGCGCGAGGTTCTGGAGAAAATAGTGAACTCTGTAGAATCTGATGTTCTGACCTAGTCAGTTACAGAGGACAGTGCCGATGATCAGCAGATCACGAGGAAGTTACCCATCAGACCAGCTAAAAAAAGTGCTGAAGCGGTTAAAGGGAAAGACCGGAAGCAGAGCCGTGAACCAGAAAGAGGTCAAAAGCCAGTACAGTAGTGGCCTCCTTGGCAGGAGTAGCTCATTTAAGCGAAAGTGGGCAAAGAGATGGTGCGATGCTTGCCGGGGGAGAAAAAGAGAACCTGATACCCCCTATGTTATTGGCAGGTTTGACCACAAAGGCCACGAGGTCAAAGAAAAGTGCACGGACTCTGGCGGATACTAAACTGGAAATGGAGGTCATCAGTCAGTGTGGATCTGGAGGACTTGATGATTACAAGCCCTCGCGAACCAACATGGCCCGAATGAGACTGGAGGGACAACTCGACGTGGTCGAGTATAGTCGAATCACTGTACCAGACTCAGTCCACATGGGAGATCCGGCAGGGGGTTATGTGGAAATGCTGAAGGCGAGGAATTCCGCGAGAGGGCGCCTGATGGCTTGGAATGAGAAGCAAGCCATGCAGGAGTATCTGAGGGAGCTGACGGAGAACTCCAACTTGAACCGGAAAGAATACGGCACGGTGATGTCCTCGGAAGCAAACAAAATTGGCCTGGAAAGACTGCTAGAGATCTCTTGGAGGGCGGCCCTCCAAGGATACTTTGACGAGACGATGCATGCGCCGGTGACGGTGGCAGCATACCTAGCTTATCCATGTACCAGGACTGAATTGCAGGTACGATTGGCCTGGTGTTTGATGGGAATTAAGAAAGCGGAGTATGAAGCCAACAACGACTCGAAATCAAAGGAACAGGAAATGGAATTGATGGAAGCCCTGCAAATGTTGATTTCTAGAGACGATTCTGCGATAGCCTGGCCTAAGCGTAAGGATGCCCTTTGCTTCGTAAGGTTCGTGGTGGATCGTATCCCCACTCCTGTATTGGGAGAATGCATAAAGACCAATCGGCAAGAGGGAGTTGATGGTGAAAGAAACTTCCTGAGGGCACTCCTGGAGCTGTATCAGGACATGCCGCTGGCCATACCAAACAAGGAGTCAAACGATATGGAGAGCTACCGCGGTTGGACGAAGCGAGAAGGTATTCCAACAAGGAGTTGAAAGTGAGCCGGGAATTAATTGAAGCGGTCAGGGGACAGAAAGACTATGCGACATTGGGAAAGTTGAAGTCGTCCCAATATGTGTCTGGCATACCGGGTGTGGCGTATAATCCCTTCGTGAATGAGGAACCCAGGGAAGCGTACTTCGACTATGAACAAGTTATAGTACTCGACTTCTGGGTAGAGCGACTCAAAGAAACTGGCATGTTGATGGTGGAACAACCCAAGCTGGGTATTGTTTTGGAGGAACGAGTGGTCAAACCCTCGGTTCCCGAGCTGAAGGGGCAAGTGAGTTTTGATTGTGGTTTTTGGGACGGTCCCTTGAAAACCAGCTTAGTAACCATGTGGGAACTCATGAAGCCTTCTTGGTGTCCACATCCAAACACCGGTTCAATCTGGGATATAACGGCGAATATTACGTTGGACTTGGATGATGACGCAAGTTTGCACGATCTGGCCATGATACACCATCTGCTGGCCATAAGAGTAACGAAGCAGAAAAACAACCCATTCACGGAACCATCCGAAGGAACTGCATCGAGTGACTGGCTGAGACAGGGCACCTGTCTAGCTCACAATAGTGGAATGGACGGATATGTATGCATCTCGGAACATTGCTTGATCACGCTGAGCGAGCAGCATCGCCAATTGGCACAACTGTATGGGAGGTTGAGCATGTCAGATAAGAGTGGAATGGAGTTGACCGCGGACTGTCATGGAGTAACGGAGGTAAACTTGATCACTGCCTTGGGATTTTGCAGCATGACGAGCTCGATAGAGTCACTGGAACGCCTAGAGCGTGCCCATGAGCTAGTGACGTCCCTCAGCGTGGAAGTATTCCCTGAAGCACTACAGACAGAGCAGAATATCGGAGGCTGGCGAGAAGCTCTGGAAAATAAATTGAACTTGAAGGATAGTGAGGCCTATCATAGACCTACTGGCTCGAAAAATCTGGTGTGTTCGAGCTCTGCACCATAATGCAATAGTAGATACCCTACGGACATGGTGGTGATGGATGCGAGGACACAGCAGGTGTTGGTCGACCAACTCTT
>NW_026971685.1:0-1000 GCF_963678635.1 Symsagittifera roscoffensis | reverse complement strand
GATCAAAAACACTGATTATTCTACATCGCTTTTGTTGTTATGCCTGATGTGTGGTTTATGAAAAACGTTGGCTATTTTTTCGCCTATTTTTGCAACATAGTTGTTGAATAAATCTGCATCGTGTAAATATTCTCGATTTTAAAATTTTGTCTTCAGTAGTTCTGATAAGATTGTTAACCAAATGAAAAAATTCTTTTTTGATTTTTTGGGCAGGCATCTGCAGTTTGTTCTGATTATAAAGTTTTTATTTTTTGCTGTCAATTTTTTGACCGAAAAATTTTGCAATTTTTTTTATCTCTAGCTTCTGAGTGCCATTTTTTATAAAACATTCCTAGTCTATTCTTTTTGTTTGCAGCATTTTCAACTTGGTTATCAATCCACAAAGTCTGATATCTTTTAGTTTTTTCAAGGATAAACATACTCAACTTTTGAACAAACGTTGAATGAAAGTAAAGACCTTCTCGCTGCCTAAATTTTTAGTTTTTTCTTCTACGTAGACGAAGTCAACTTTCAAGCTGCTTTTAACTGTTCTATAATATCTTTTTTGTTGAGTAGGTACCTTTTTCTAGAGAGGTAAATGTTTTCAGTTTGAATTTTTTCACCTGGTCATTTAAATGATAAGTAAGCAAAAAATGATCGGAAACCGATGTTTTCTTTCAAAACAAATAAACTTAGGCATTGTTTTGATTTTGTTTTCACTCTTGTTGGTTCGCTAATATTCATGCAGAAAAGTTCATTCCCCATCATTGAATTACTAATTTGAGTACATTTTTCTAGTTATGCATACTGCATTTGTTTTCGAGTAATCAGAAGACAATTTCAGCTGTTTGTGTACGCGACATTTGTTTTGCTCTAACCACTCTCAATGAAAGGAAACAAACTACAGATCAGGGTCATTTTTAATTTTAATTTACAGCCAATTTTAATGGCCCAAAAACCTCGTATGGATCGAGAGGTTTTTCTAATTTTGGGTTTCTAATGAAATTTCAAAAATACTATC
>NW_026971684.1:0-79292 GCF_963678635.1 Symsagittifera roscoffensis | reverse complement strand
TTAGAACATAAAATTCATGTTGGTGTGAGGTGGGGGGGGGAAGGAAAAAGACAGGTCAGCGTGACAGTTCAGCTTAAAACAGGTCAGCGTGAACAGGTGAACAAATGTATACAATTGGAACCTGATCTAAACTATATTTTATGATTGGATAAATTAAATGTTTTACCAATGTAAAGTATTTAATATTAACCAATCACGATCCATCTAACTAACAACCCACTTATTTGTAAGTGCTGAAGTTACTTGTAATTTCAGCACCAGAGAGATTTGAATTTAACTTAGAAATTAGTTGGACTCTCCCGAGCACTTCAGCAGCCGCAATAAACCAGTATACCCTAGATCTATTGAGCCTAGCAGAGACTAGTTAAACAACCTGAGACTAGATAGTATAAGAGTAAGATTAGGATCGGTATTAGACTAAGAAGTTGCACGAATCTATCCGGCCGAAAATAAGATAGCGTGACGAGCAGACGGTGTACCCTATCCGAAATTACTCTATGAGTTAACCAACTCGGTCCTAACTCATCTGGTGCGACCATAAGTCTCGAACAAGACCTTAATAGCTTAGAATTAACCAAAATAGATTAGAAATTAGACAAAAACATTTAAAAAATGTTATACGACAATAATTTAATCGAAATGTCTCTACGACTCAATAGATCAGAGCCAATATTCCGAACCATAACAGAACTACCCGGAATTGGAAGAAGACCTCGAACCAGAGACGACATACGACAAAGTAGAAACTTGCCATATAGCTATATGATAGTTAGGCAAAAACCAGAACAAACTTTCATATTTAGAATACTACTGGCAATGAATTTAGATTTTCATTTGCAAACATAAAATCTTGAAGCCTTAATAAGTCTCGAACAAGACCTTAATAGCTTAGAATTAACCAAAATAGATTAGAAATTAGACAAAAACATTTAAAAAATGTTATACGACAATAATTTAATCGAAATGTCTCTACGACTCAATAGATCAGAGCCAATATTCCGAACCATAACAGAACTACCCGGAATTGGAAGAAGACCTCGAACCAGAGACGACATACGACAAAGTAGAAACTTGCCATATAGCTATATGATAGTTAGGCAAAAACCAGAACAAACTTTCATATTTAGAATACTACTGGCAATGAATTTAGATTTTCATTTGCAAACATAAAATCTTGAAGTTAATCTTCAAAATCATTTCAGGCGCTAAACAAAATTATTAATATACAATAACGATTGATAAAAAGATCTAAGATCGTTTTCCTAAAATTCTGCAGTAATATACAAAACATGTTTGAAAAATATTTATTGAAAAATAAAAAATAAAAATTAGTAGCATGACAATAAATGGTTAGTAATCATAAATCATCCTGTTGTTCCAGCTCCATCACCTAAAACATAACAGCAATCATAAACCCACTAATATCATCAAAACACTAAATTTTTCCTTTACACACATTTAAAAATTTATTAAAACTTAAATTCACTTAATTTTAAAACCAGATCATCAAGGCTTATCCTTGGATCTTAAATCATTTTCTACTTAATTAAATTTCAAATTTGATCATCAAGGCTTATCCTTGGATCAAACAGAACAACTTTGTTCTCCCCCACCCACTTAATTAGTGTCTAACGACCTCAAACGTCGATTCACTACCCAACCCTTTCTAAAGACCTAAGACTAATAGAAATTTTTAAACAAAACTAATCATTCAAATTAGGATAAACAGTGAAGAACTTCGGTTATTCATCCTTCACTTGACCCCCCCTCTTACCAGACCCAGGATAAATCTTAGACTTAGTAAGTTTAAAATAGTATCTAACGAACTACTCGCGTTCTAATTATACCTGAACCTTGTGGATCGATTTACTATTCTCCAACCCTTGAACACAATCACTACCCCTAAGTAAGATTAAGTAAGTTAACACCTTAACTTATACTAGCCACGAGAAAGTAAAAAATCATTCTTCGGAATCGATATACTTTTCTCTCCAACCCTGAACAAACAGACCCAGGTTAAGCTAACCAAAAAATCGTAAGAACTAACAGTTTAAGAAAATAGAAACCATTTAACAACCCTTTGCATCCGTCATTCTAAACCTTATGTCATTTAAAAACCTAGGAAATAAACAAACAATCGTTTTACACAATTGTGAAATAGATAACAAAAAATACGACCTTGTAATCACACCTCATACACAAACAGTTGGATACATTCGAACAAAACGACAAACACTAAAGAGAAAAATAATAACTAAACAAAGACAAATAACACGAAAAAGATTTTCAAAAAATCGAAACGCATTTTCAGAATCAGAAACCAACAGTTTAGACGAACTTTACAAACTAAAAGAATCAATAGATAAAAATTGCCCAATTCACGATCAACTATATTTCTCTGACTCAGAAACAACTTCAAATTCATCACAAAGAGGAAAAAGAAGAATAAAAAAGCAGTACAAACACAAACCAGTACATTTATACAATTGGAATCAACCAATTCGACACATTAATAATTACATATTAACAGTCATCGAACGAAAAAATGAGCTCAACGCACACTCCAGGTGAAGAAACTCCAGATGATGATGAAATCTTTCCTTTTATAGTAGACGCAGATACTGATAGAGGACAACACATATTTTGTCAAAATTTACTCGTAAATTTATTTGAACCCGGAATTAGTCCATGTAAAACAGAGTTCCCAGATGTAAAAATCAAAAGACAAATCATAGACCACTACTTAAAAGATATATGCAACATAACACAACAGTATGGAATCTACTCCATAGAATTCACCTCACCAAACCATAATAATAGAAAATATACAATTCAAACAGACGATCTTGATTTAGAATTTTCAAAAGTTTTTTCAGAATATATAAAAAGCATCCAATATCATAACTCACAAAGAGCAAACTCCATATTCACCAATGAAGTTTTCGCAATAATATATAGTTATATTTCGATATTAGAAAACGAAATCCCAATAACAAATGTCTCACCGACAGAAACATCTAAACATTTGAAAGTACGACATGAAATCACACTACTCTCTAGTTATTTAAACATCATTAAAGAAAATTTCACGAAAGACGACGTTTCACAACATACAAAACACGATCTACAAAAAATTTTGGCATGGTTCATAATAGATTATTTCACACACAATATTGATTTAATTGCACAAGCAAGAAAAAATTTTAGACCCCAAAACTCGAACGATGATACCGCTATCACAGAACAATCAGATTATGTTTGGGACCCCGAATGGTCTCATCCAGCATTTATAAGCTTCCCACAATCAATCTCAAGTCAAGCAATAAGTACGATATCTTACATAAGAGATTATGTAAGAGTAATACCATTAACCATTGATGCAACACCATTAAACTATAATACATTTTTGCCCGATACACAAAATAATAGTTTAAACTCTACAGTTATACACAATGAAAACCTCAATGGAACTAGGAATCTTACTCAACAAGATATCCAGACACCATCACACTTCATAAATGAAGAAATTGTACACACAACAACTACACAACAAAGTATTTCACCAATACGCCCAAATTTAACAACACCAAGAAATACAAATCCTTCACAAACACAGGTAACCTTACAATCAACCGTTAAACCTAAATATTCACATATGGATTACCAAACATACAGACCCATGACAATACCATCAAAAACACGCAAAACATTCACTAGAAACAACTTTACAGACCATAATTATAATTATACACATCCATCAAAAACATGTAATCAACCACAAAGGAATTTTAACCAATATACAAGATCTCGAAATTGGGATAACCCAATGACCCAACCTAATTCAATAAATTTCCAAACAAATCCTCCACAGGATCACAGTGAAAATTACCCATTTTTTCAACAAAATAAAAATAAAAAACAAACATCTTATCAAATGGATTATTTATCCTCAGACGATGATTTCTTACAACCAGATATATTTGCACCAAATACTCAAGAATATCGTAGACAAGGAATACAGAGAACACGTACAAATCATAGAAATTTTTCTCCACAACCAATAGATGCACAACATCAACAACCAATTCAACAACAAAATCTAATTAATACACAATCTTTTCAACCAATTCAACAACAAAATCCAATGACTGCACACTCGTATCAAGCATCACAAATGCAAAATGAAATACCACTCCCATATTATCTCCAACAACATGAAATAACAAGAAACCAACTTTCAAATTTTTCTCAAATGCCAAATGCAGCAGAATCATTACAAATGACAATGAATCCATACCTTATGGGTGGATCATCAATAACATCAAACAAACTTTTAATGGTTTTCACAGGAACAGACCCTGAATATTCTGTAGAAGATTATTTAAATGCAGTAACAGCAAACCTGATTTTAAATATTGGACCTGAACCCATTAATACGCCACTACATCAAAACTGGATACATCGACGCACAGCGTTAATACAAACAACCTTAGATGGCGCAGCCCAAAAATGGTTTTCAGTACTACCTCTAGAAATAAAATCAAACTGGAAAAGGTTTACACAGGAATTTTCAAAAATGTTTGACTCCGAAAGAAACAAACAACAACAAAGAGTTTTATGTAATGAAATTCGCAGATTACCAAACGAAACCATCAAGCAAATAGCAGTACGAATCGAAACACTAGTTCGAAAAGCATATTCATTAAATACACATGACTATAAAAACACAAAGATGACAGAAATCTTAATGATGACCTTAACACCACAATTAAGGAAAATAGCAATAAAAAGAGAGCATCCCATCCTTCTTCAATTCGAGAACCCGATTTAGATTTTCGAAAACTAGTAGACAAATTAGAACAAGCAGAAATCACGACGAAACTAGAAGAAACGGAAAATCTGAAACTACAATACGTTAACAGAATTGAAACGACTCCCACTAATATTAATAATATACAGGAATCAGAGACAGACCTCGTTGAAAAAATCACTGAAATACTCAATATTTATGAAAAGAACCCAAACTTCAAAGGCAAACCATCTTTCAAAAAATGGTGTAATTATTGCCGACGATACGGACATAGTATTTCCGAATGTAGACAAAAACAGCAAGACAATCAAAATAAACCTCAAAAATATAAAGAACCAAATAAATCATTCTATCAATACATGAAAAAAGATCAAAATCTACCGAACAAAACAGTCCACAGCAACAACAGTTCAGGAAAACCACTCCCGAACAACACGAATTATACAAGAAATCAATCACCATATAACTCAAGTTATAGAGGAAGATCACCAGAACGAAGAAACACGAACAATTCATCACAAAATCACTACAATAGACCAAATAGTCGAAATAACTACTCCAGATCAAATTCAAATACACAACGATTTGTTTCTAGATCTAATTCCCAATCAAGAAATAACTAGTATCCAAACAACCAATCACGAAATTCATCATACAATAGGAATAGAAACTACTCCTATAATCGAAATAGAAGTTATTCAAACAACCGAAACCAGAATTACCCGAACAGTCAATCAAGGAATAACTCATATAATAGATCGAACTATAACAGACCAAACAATAATTACCAAAACAGATCGCGAAATAATTCACAAAATCGACACTCAAGTTATAATAATCGTTATAGAAATTATTCCCAATCACCACACCGGAATAATAATAACTATAATAATTCTAATAATCGCCACAGAAGTAGTACACCTAAACATCAAAGACATATTAATCAAGTACAATCTAACCCAGAAACAACATCAGACCCTCCAGGTATTGATGACACAGTAACTGATACGTTACAACTCAATCAAATAAACTGTACATCATCAGATTCAGAAAGTGATACTGAAAACACTCTTTCTATCAATATGATAAAAGTCGAAAATGACTATGAATCTGTCATATATGAACAACCCTTTTCATCACACATATATGAAAATCAATCAGAATTTCTTCAAAATTATTACACTACACCCATAAATTCCACACCAACGACGCAAGAAACAAATGAGATTAACACTACAGATCAAACCAATAAAAATACCAAAACAAAATGCTTGAATACAAACCATATTTATCAAAATATACAAAAAGAACAACCCAAAGAAAAAATTTGGACAATACCATTTCTCTTAGAAAGCCCAAGAAATAAAGAATTTCAACCACCAGACCTTGAAATAGATTTTTTAATTGATTCAGGAGCAGAATCAAACATAATAAACATCCCCACATGGAATGAAATAAAAACTTTACACCCAAAGCTAACACCTCTTGAAACCTCCAGTAAGTTAGCAACAGCACAAGGATCAACATTGATAAACTACGGAAAAATCCAATTATTTCTCCTCCCCCCCAGAACAATGGAACAAAGCAAAATTTTAAATAAACCATTTAAACAAATATTCCATATCACTGACATTAAATATAATATCATTGGAATACCATTTATTTCGAAGTATATACCAACAATTAACATACTAAATAGTAAAATATTAATCAAAGATAAATATACAAAAACAAAAGAAACATCCTTAACATTTTTTCAAAGATTAAATAAACAACCACCATTCTTTTCAAAATTCTACCCGATATTTAACCAACAAAGAAAACACCTAAAACCACTATCAGGAAATATCTATAAATTTTCAATCAAACAAGTTCACCAATATGATAAAGAACAAAACAAACAAAAATTTTATATGTCAGATTTTGAATTCAAACCTATTCACAAATTTTTCAAAATCACAATCTCATCCATAAAATATTTGAAAAATTCGAATTCCGATATCATTTCCTTACATGTCTATAACAACACACCTTACCAAGTAACATTACCTTTAGGACTTTTAGGATATTGTGAAACCAACGCTACAATATCACCAATACACGAAAAAGCCTATCGCGTAAATAATATACTCCAATTACTAGATATTTGCCAATCTACAATTCTTAATGAAGAATTATCTATAAATAATATAATAAGTAACGAAAACAGAAATACGGATTATTTCACAAAAACTCCATATTTCAAACCTACATTCAACATAAGTAACTACACAGAGGACCAACAAAAATTTTTAACAATGTTTAATTTCCAACATTCACAAATAACACAAGACGAATTCGAAAAATTAGCCAAACAGCTAATTAAATATTCATCAGTCTATGCAACATCAAAATTCGATGTTGGGAAAATCAGTTCATCACTACATCTCCCGTTAAAACCAGACGCAGTTTTCAAAAAACAGAGAGCAAGTAAAGTACCAATTCACTTACATGATAAAGTGAACAGATTACTCGACATTTTAGAACAATACAACATTATATCACCAGTTAATAAAGAAGAACAACCAAAAGGCAACACATTTATCAACCCTGTTATCATACTAGCTAAAGGAGAATCATTGAAAATCGTTCTCGATGCTAGATACCTCAATTCACTTATAGATGAATCAAAATGTAATTGGCCCATTGAACCAATACAAGTTATTTTAACAAAAATAAACGGCAAATACTTTACAACCGCCGATATGAATAGTGCATACAATCAAATGCCACTAGATGAACAATCACGACGTTTAACACAATTTGTTATCGGAAACCAACAATATGAATTCAACCGCTTATTCTACGGAATATCCATAGGACCAGCAGCATTTTCAGCTTTTATGAGCAAAATTTTTAGACCACTAATACTCAAGAAAAACGCAATCACCTATTTAGACGATGTTTTTATGCAATCACAAACAAAAGACGAGATGTTCAATGTTTTGGAAAAATATCACCAAATACTTCAGAACGAAAATCTGAAGGCCGCCCCCGATAAATCACACTTCTTTTTGACAAGAGTTAAATTCTTAGGACATAATATAGAAAGAAAAACAATCACTCCATTGAAATCACGCATTGACGCTATTCAAAAACTTCAACCACCAACAAATAAAAAGAAAATCCAAGAATTTCTTGGAATGTTAAACTTTTTAAGTAAATATGTTTATAAAATGCAATTATATCTACGACCATTTTATAACATCCTTAGACAACAAAATAATTTTGAATGGAACACAGAACATCAAACACGATTTGAAGAAATAAAGAAACTTTTAACTGAACAAATTTCAAACACAATTCCAGATTCAAATCAACCATTTTATGCAATGTGCGATGCTTCGAACTTTGGCATCGGTGCAGCACTATTACAATCACATAATGGTACAAATAAAATGAACCTCATATCAGCAAATTCTCGATTATTCACTCAAGCAGAGCTACGACTCTCAACTCTAATGAGAGAATGTACAGCCATAATATATACACTGACAGAATATGAATTTCTGATACTTGGATCAAAACATCCAACAGTTCTATTCACAGACCATAAACCAATCATCTTTCTCTTTACACAAAAATCTAACCCAAACCACCGAGTTTACAGATTTCAACTAATTCTAATGAAATTTCCAAACTTACATATAGTTTGGACTGCAGGAAAAAATCTTGCATTACCAGACACCTTAAGTCGAAATACACCACCTGAATTACTTACACGAAAAACAACAGTTGAAATACCCAAAAACATAAAATTCTACCTTGCAGAAAACGAAACATCACCCCGATTGGAATGCAAATATGCAGTAAAAACTGATATTGAACAATCACAAATAAATAATTTACAACATTTCCCACTTTATTTAGATTGTCAAAATAATCATTATGAAGTTGATTTACTTGGAACATCAACTTTCAAACCAATCCCATATTCTCAATGGATAAAAAATAACACCCAACAAAAACGAACAAAACAACACCTGCCTAAGAAAGACCATTTTCCACTAATTGAAAAAGAAGATTTAACTGATAAAATAAATTTATCAGGACCACAAACAAATGATTCAAAATACACAATAAATCAAGTTTTTGACCTTCACGACCCACTTGATACAATACCCTTATCTAAATTAGAAATCAAAAACATTTTTCTCCCCCCAACAGAAATAATTACAATTTCAACACTGAAACAATATCAAAACCTTGACCCAGTAATTCGACAACTGAAATCATGGCACAAATATAAAACTAAACCTATCAAAGCAGATTCAACCATTCTAGGAAACAAAACACTCCTCCGATACTTTCGCAAATTTAACAACACAACAATTAACGAAAATACAGACCTTTTAGAGTATAACCTGAATGAATCTACAGTTCCATGTCTCCCTTTAAGTATGATTCTTATAGCTTTTAATATTTCACATACACAAAATATTAAAGGACACTCTGGATCAGAGAAAACATATTCAAATTTTATACAAAACTTTTATTTCCCAAATGCACCAATTTGGATAAAAGTACTATGCAATGACTGTATAGTATGTCAACTAAATAAACCTTACCCAAATCAAAAACAAATAGCACAAAAACAAGATTTTAAAGGACAAAGTTTGTACTTTAATCATCGTATCTCATTTGATACTAAAGGACCAATTTCACCCTCATCAGAAGGAAACTCCTACATTATGGTAATTGTTGACGCATTTACACATTATGTAGCACTTAACCCAGTACCACATTGTAACGCTTATTACGCTTACACAACACTCTATGAACACTGGATAGCAAAATTCGGACTACCAGAAATTTTAGTTACAGACAACGGTACAGAATTCATAAATAATGAAATTATCACACTATGTCATTTATATAACATTAAACACAAACCACGTACATCTCATGCACCTTGGACAAACGGCTTAGTCGAAGGTATGAACCGTTCATTACAAGAATATCTTAGATGTATCATCAACGGAAATGATACAAAATATACCGAATGGTCAGCAGATGTAAAATTATTTCCCTTAGCATATAATTCACAAATTACGACAACTTTAGGAATGTCACCATACGAAATGGTTTTTAACCAAAAGCCACGCAAACCAATAATGTTTACAGCGAATTCTCATAAAAACGCACAAGGTTATTGTCAACCAAATAAAGACTCAACTTGTTATAACCTACCTTTACATACACACGATGAAGATCATTTTCATCACCCACAAATTCTTAAACTAGCCTCCGGTACACACACCGAATGGATTCTAAATAGAGATAAAAAACACAATGAAGTTTATCAAAAAATAACAAAAAAGTTATTACAAAGACAAAACATTAATGAACAAATCAATTCACGTTTTACACCAGCCTCCGATTTAAAAATTGGAACATTTGTTTTAATACCTAATTTTAATACTCAAAAAGGAATTTCTAAAAAATTACAACCCCTTCGAAAAGGACCATACCAAATAATTGCAAAACCCACTGATGTCACATATAAAATTACCGACTCAAACAAAAAAGAAATCGTTCAACATCGAAACAACCTATTACCTTATTACCCAAAAGAATACGCACTCCGCGAATTAACTCAATTATATTCTTTCACAGGATTAAAAATCATTCAAAATGAACCACATCTGAAAAACACAGAACAAAATGATAACCCCACCGAAAATCAAAACACAAAACCAATCGCCACCAAAAACAATACACAAAACCATAAAGAATCCCCAAAACAAAGAAAAAATAGAAAAATGACCGAACAAATAATACCCCAAGAACAAATCGACAAATCAGAAAATAGAAAAACAACAAGACTCCGAAATCAACCACGTAAAAACTATAAAATATTCATCCCCCAATCTAAAATTTTAAAGAAAGTAGAATTTCAAAAGTAATTTTAACATTTGCTTCACAATCTTGAAACCTCCGAAACATTTTTCATTTACATTTTTCAAAATAACATGCTGACAAGTACGTAATAATTCTAGTTCAAAATAGACCAATAGGATTCATCCAATCCGTCACTTTCTCTAACTCAAACTAAGACCAATTAGACGAATCATATAGAACTCCAGGCACATCTATAACTATAACTTTACGACCTCCAGGTCAAAAATAAGCAAACCACTCCAACTTGACAACTAAAATAAATATCACCATAATACCGTACCCCTCCCTTATCTAATAACCCAAATATCAACAATATTTCCCCAACTCAGACCACGAATACCCCCAAAGCAAATTTGTTAACTTAGCCTAAAGTAACAAAATGAACATTTTAATTAGCCTAAAGTATAAAAATCTCACCATACCCCGGATCATTTGACAAACAAAAATAAAGAAAAAGACGACCTCCCAGTCACCATAAAAATTGCCCCCAACAATTTTTTACAAAACTCAACCCACTTGTCAAAAAACTAATAAATAATCCGACCACACTAGAAAATCGCCTCAAACAGCAAAAAATATTCGACCAAGAGATCATTTCTTAAATGCTCTTCTCTCAATCAGTTACTCAAATACTCATAAATCTTAAACATTTTTTTACAATACTTGAAACCTTTATAATATTTCTTTTTGATATACTTGAATCTTTTCTAATAATCCTAATCATTTTTTGTAACATTTTTTTAATTTTCTACACTATTCTCGAACTATTCCTCCAACTTTCCAAAACCCTTGATTATATCCACAGGTACGATTTATACAACTTGTCTAAATGATGCGAACAATTTTCAGTAGAACCGATATTTTTTTATTGTTTGTAATTTTCATAGCATTCTTATCATCCCTCATTTTGACCATCTGTAAATGTATAAAGAAAGCAATCCTCACATTTGCCCTAGCAACAGTCCTTCTAATTCTTTTTTTGGAAGAATATTATAATAAACACAAAATTTCTCACTAAAGTAATAATTCAAAAAACCATCAAAAATTGCTACCCAACAGTCACAGAATCAGTCTTCACCGACATCATCCCAAGATAACCAAACACCACCTTCAACTACTCAAAATCCTCAAACATCTACACGAATTTCTTTTCAAGACAATCCATACACTTTTGAAGAACGACATGCTCGTTTATCAGAACCACTAGAACCAGTTCAACGACAAGCACCTTTAAGCGAACCAACATATAACCTATACCCAACACTACCACAAGAACTAAGTAGAATAAAAAATCCTAGTCAAAACCAAAATACAGTCGAAATAAATAGACAAATTATACATCCTCGACGAAACAGAAATCTTCAAACTCCACGAATTCACTTTGATATACCTCAATCCCCATCACAAAACACTCCAGAAAACACCATTGATACATTACCAGAAACCCCTACGATTCTTTCACAACGTAGCACCTCAAGCCTACCATCAGATTACTTAGGTTCAACACCAACATCTGAGCAAATACGTGAAAATCCTTTCAACCCCACAAACCAAACATCACGATTCCCATATTGGACTACACATTCATTTACACAAGGTGAACCAAATTTAGTCAATGACCCCATAGATATTTCTACGGATACAACAACATCCTCATCACTACCAGAAACATTATCACTACCATCAACACCATCAATAAGCCAGTTTTCACCACCACCCTTTAACTTAAATTTTCCAAATAATCTCGACGCCAGATATCGAGAACAATCAACAACAAATATTCCTTTAAGACTAGATTGGAATACATTTACAGCACCTCCACCACTATTTGGACAACATCAAGAAAGTAACCGCCTTCATAACTGGGCACTTAATAGATTACAATATCGCCAAGATATTCACAACGATATCCGTGATCACAATATTCAAATACTCCAACAAAACAGTTTACAATTAAAGTTTGAAATCACAGTTAAGTTAAACAATATTACCCAACATCCCTACCCATTAAATCCACCTAACATAACAGCTCAATCACTACCACCACCGTTTATAACTACTGAAGTAATATACAAATACGACAGATATACCAAAAACACAATTGGCTACATTACATTTTATAATCCATACTCAGGATTATCATACACATGTATATTCTAAAATTATTAATTTTTCTCCAACTCCTTTTTCTAGTAATCTCAAATCAAAACATTAACCCTTCCCCTCGTACAGGACCACAAGATTTATTAGTAACACATTACGATTGTGAAGAAAATGAACAAAAAACACTACATAAATATGCAATAAATCAAGTATCACAATGTGAAACAGAACCACAAGCTATAGAAACCACAGATGTAATAGCAACACTCTACTCAAAAGCCCGAGCAACAACAGTTACAGGTTATAAATTCACAGCAACATTTTCCGAAAAGAAAGTACATTGTTCACAAGTCTCGAACGGAAACAAAAACCGACTTGACCATGAATCATTTTATCAAAGTAATATAGAACGTCTTTTACATCTCAATCCCGACGATTGTAAAAATGAATTACTTAGACTAAACATCACACAAAATAAAAACTCCCAAAGAAAGTTAGTTAATTTTCAAGTTTTTCCAGACTCTGTACATCAATCACAACTTGAAAGACACCAAGGACATATAAAACTAGACGAAAAATACCCGTATAACGGCGCACACGGACGATTAACCTATGACCTACACGATAAACATTGGATACCACACATTGGTATAAATGACCCATCAAACTGCAAAGCAGACACAAAAAATAAAGGATACCAAGAAATAATGTTTTTTGATTGGAAAATACAACTCGAAAAAATACAACTAACACGAGATTTATCAGATAATACAATGATCTATCAAGGAATCCGATTACCTTGTAAAAATGATCAAGGTTATTGCGACCCTACAACGAGAACACAAGCAACAATTGTTTGGTTTCCCGAAGATACATGTACAACATTTCAAGTAGCAAAAATACACGCTCGTATGATAAAATTTCACGAAAAATATTTTATACAATCAATTCCATATGAACAAGTCCATCCATCACGAAAACTAAGTTCTAATTTTAGAAACATAGACAATATAGAAAACAAATTGACACGTTTCCAAATATATCAAGAAACAGAACTTGCATGTAAATACAGGAATCCACTTCACAGAACACAATATTCTGAAATATTAGTTGAATACGAAAAAGGATTCGACATGACCACTGGAAAAGTAAAAATCGACCCATATGCCACAGGTCATCCTCTAAACGAAGGAACATCCTATATACCAGTTAATTTTGAAAAAAGCAACGGACAACCTGGTGGACATCTAAAACCCCATGACACCAGAAGCACACGCTTACAAGAATTATCACTAATGAATACTACATATTTCGGTAATATCCACTATGATATTCATTTAGATATGAAACTAGATTATACAATTAGCCGAATTTTTCAAGAAATGTCACTCTCCGAATTAGAAACACTACACCAACTATGCGAATTAGAACGAACACAAATATTACAATCACTTGCACTAGCAGTATTAAAAATACCCTATGCAGGATACTTATTATCTGGAAATAGATCAAATTTTTTAGACTATGAAGGAAACATCTTATGGTTTTATACTTGTACTAAAAAAGTATCACCACTATACGTTTTTGAAGATAAACGATGTTATAAAAGAATCCCTATCTTTTATAAGAATAAAGTACATTTCGTGGATACACTTTCACGAAGAACCTATTTCTGGGATACCGCAGTCCCATGTGGATCAGAAAACAGCCACAATGTAGTACAACTAAACCCTGATGAAAATAAATATTATCTTCTCACTCCATATCCCACATTAATGCAATCACTCAAAAAATTTTCACCAGAAAGCATTCGCGCTATTGCTCGAAACCCAAATATAGACTTACAATCAATAGGAATCTATTCAAAATCAGATATTCAACATCACATTAGAACACAACAATTCCAAGAATTATTAACACAAATGGACACTATACAAAGACAATCAATAGACCAAAATTTACGCAAACTTGCAGAAACCGCAGGATTTGCCGATATCTACACGCAAGACTATAGCGGATATTTTAAAGACATTAAAGATTATATATATCTAAACGGTGAAAAATACCGTCCCCAAGATATATCACCAATTAACATTTTTAGCTTTGTTACACTCAAAAATGAGATCCTCGATTTTCTAGGATGGCCCTACTACATCTTAGAAAAATTGACTATTTTATACGCAATGTTTAACTTTATTGGATTTCTTTTCTCACTTTTAAAAGGAATCTACAACACATGTGCTATACACACACAAGTCAATCGACAGGCA
This sequence comes from Symsagittifera roscoffensis, assembly GCF_963678635.1. NCBI lineage: Eukaryota > Metazoa > Xenacoelomorpha > Acoela > Convolutidae > Symsagittifera > Symsagittifera roscoffensis. The sequence goes on along the minus strand of NW_026971684.1, from coordinate 64,169 downwards.
AGTGTAGCACGCATACTCTTTGCAGGATTTTTTGGAATTTTTTCTACATCTATAAACAAAATTCTTTTAGACGCACAAATAAAAGAATATAACACAAAAATAGCAACACGACAAAATACATACGACGAAGAACATAACAATGTAGACATAACGCCAACGGCACCACAATTACCACCCCTACCAAATAACCATCCACTATCCCTAGTCCCACGAAATTTTCGAAATTTAGCCATCACACATAATCCAAATTTTCGACTCACCACATCACAAAGTCCCATTCAACATATAATGACACACCAGTCACAAGATGATAATACTTATGAACAAATTATTGAACAACCCCATACCACCGCTTTTCAGTCTCAAAATAATCATTTTTTTAGCCCACGATGAGCCGCCAACTTGGATCACTACACCGATCAAATTCCCACCCAACCAATCTTACCTCTCCAATCCCAATAATACCACTTTTTGCTTTTCCGCCACCCGATTTTCCATCTAGTAATGTAACATCAGGCATGAATTCCGACACTAATTCACACATCTCAGTTTTATATTCCATCTCACAACTCAATAACCCGAATATTGAAACCCCCGATGAATTTGCCGACTCAGAACCATCCCCATCCAATAATTTTCATAACTCTTCTAATTTTTCTCAACCCCCTTTTCAACCCATATTATCCAATAACCCTGACCCCATTACTCCCACACCCTCTTATGCTTCCCAAGTTACCCCAACCTACTCCTCATACCATTCTGACCAATCATCTCATTCTCCAGACACCCCCCGAATCTCCCCAGAGCTAGATAATTTTATTACCCTTCAACAACAACCCTACCACCTTAATACCCCAACCATAAACCAAATCTCCTCCACAATAAATTCATCCAACCCCCCTACCCCTACACCCTCTTCAAATTATACTGAATCATTAGCACCATCATCCACATCAACTGAATCTTCACTCAACACTAATAGAGCTTACCGCACTTTTAAAAGAAAGTTCCCCAACCATCCTTTCCCAGCAAAACCAGGAACAGCCCGTGAATACATCAACCACCCCAAGCATACTAACACAAAAGAATTTTTAGCCATCACCTTACCCTCATTCCCACAATACACCTTAAACACCCCCCACGACACTAACGAAACACGCAACTTCGTAGATGAATACGTTTTAATGCCCACTCTCTCTTGGACCTCATATTATCATTTTACTAATCCTCTTTGCTTACCTTTATCTAACACTCACATCGATATAGAGCGAAATACGGACATGCTATATCGACTCACTACACCACTAACCGCTAGACAATTTACTTACGTTGGATATAAAAAATCACTAAAAACACACACTGCACCTAGAGCTAATGAATATACACTCGAATACTATGATCACAACATCATCAGAGCTAACCAAGATCAATTCTTAGACGACGATCGCTTCGCTAATCCACAAATTACCGAGAAATTTTTCATCAAGACACCATATATATTTACACTAAACATCTTCGACCGAAAGTTTGATCACATTATTTCAGAAGCACTAACAGACACACAAGCATACGAAAGTTTTAAAGAACGCTTCCAAATATTTTCACTAACCTTTCATTTCCTTGCACCACACGAAAGAGATTTACACTGCTCACACGATATTATGTTGCGCACTAAACAAACCCACACATATAGTTATTATCGCTTCATCCAAAATCACTTTGACCTACACACACCCTCTAGACAACCACACCATCGTTTTCAATTCATAATTCCAAATACACTTCACCATTTTTCCTAAATTTCACATATTGTATTAAAGACACTAACCTTCATGGTATTCTTCGTAATTATGACCCCATAACCCAAATGTACATCTTCTGTCCCATCACCAAGACCTTCAACGCCGAAGAATCCCGACCCTTCCTTCTCCCGCACGAGTTTGTACAACCCATAGAAATCCCAATTTTAGAATTCATCCACAACACTAAATTCAATCACAAATTATATAATCTAATCCAAAACACACCTTATGAGTTTGCAGTTGGCACTGAAGAACTAACCACTATTAAGGCACTTCAATTGCTTTGGCCACTGCTTCAGACTAAAAATATCATCCGCATCTTAGCTAAACTACTAACAACTTCAGAACTAATTCACGACATCTTCCCCCACGGTTTTTTCCCCGACGACTAACAGGTAAGTATGAATTAAATGAATATAACTAACTAATTGAAATATTAAAAAACTCACCATACTTTATCCATGTTTTCCTTAGATTTTTAGCCTTCATCCGACGATCACCTACAAAAACCACAAAAAACAAATAAAGATCGCAAATTTCATCAAACAGACTTCAACAATTCTATTAATCTCTTACACTTTTAAATTTATAAATTTAATACCAATGCAGTAAATTCATTTCTAAAATTTTCCCCACAAGCAGTAAATTTAATTATGATGAAAATTTGTAACTTAAAATTCCCCCATAACTAGCAGTAAATTTCCAAATTCTATGCAGTAAATTAATAAAATGCAATTGCAGTACTAACCTTTTGATATTTTCATTCATTCGCACAGAAATTCTATCCACACTCGCACAGCTCGCCCACGAAGAATTGTTTAAAATAATGAATTTCAGTTTCAAGTTTTCACACTCAACAACTCTAACATATAATAACATGTTTCAAACTTTCCTTTAACCCGGTTGGAAAGGAATCATATACTAAACAAAACTAACCAACGCAGCTTACTAAATACCACAAATCATAGAATAACAGCATGACTAAGAAAAGGAAACCAACGGTACCCAAACCGGATTAACCCAGTTTAAAACTGGATAATTTATTCTTTTGAAGACTATTATAAAGTCTAAGAAAGAAATAATAAAACACAAAAAAGTCGAAAGACAAACCCATACCACAAACAATTTGATTTTTGAAAAAAGGACACAACCAACAAAAACATAAGAAAAACCACAACAAACCCAACATAAAACGTTGTCACATAACAGGACCCCTCACAAAAACCGCATGAAATCATACTCCCACTCCTGGCCTAACCCACCAGGAAGGACGTCCTGAGCATGCTCTATAGCCGGCCTAACCCACCGTGCTACATCCACGCTTTGTGACCACACCACTATTTTTAATAAGAGCTACTCAAGTGTGAGTAACTCTTCAAAATAACCGAACTAAAACAAAAAGCTTTTGTGAAAACAACTAACTAAAATCATTATTAAAAAATATTAAACTAATAAAAGTTTTATAAAATGTAAAATCACATGATGCAATACATAGATCAGAATACAACACCAAGGACGAACATCAAAAGACAAAACGACCCCACCACACTCGAGAGAGAATGACCAACTACAATCAATATTCCGCTCACAATCACAACTCAAAGGATTTAGAGTACGACTTGACCTCGCAGAAAAGGACTTCATTGAACTAGACCAATGACCACCTCGATGACCCAAGTGTACGTACAGATCCGAGTAACCAGGCATCCCCTCCACGCACAATCTCCACGCCATTCCCAAGCTAGATCAGACACAAAAGAAGTTCTCCCCGAAGAACAGAAAAACCTGACATAGCCAACCATTCTGAAATCAGAATTGATTTTGTTGCAGAGACTCAGTCGTTGTCACAAGAAGAACACAACGTCTTATGTCCCTAACTCCAGCTTCCTGAAACTTCTTTAACAAAGAAGAAGCGGAAGAAAATTATGATGTTCACCAAATACCAACGTCCATCATCCATCCTTGAATTACAGAAGAACTGTTCTAAAAAACTCTGTAAAACCCGGATGGGTGGAACCTGATCTAAACTATATTTTATGATTGGATAAATTAAATGTTTTACCAATGTAAAGTATTTAATATTAACCAATCACGATCCATCTAACTAACAACCCACTTATTTGTAAGTGCTGAAGTTACTTGTAATTTCAGCACCAGAGAGATTTGAATTTAACTTAGAAATTAGTTGGACTCTCCCGAGCACTTCAGCAGCCGCAATAAACCAGTATACCCTAGATCTATTGAGCCTAGCAGAGACTAGTTAAACAACCTGAGACTAGATAGTATAAGAGTAAGATTAGGATCGGTATTAGACTAAGAAGTTGCACGAATCTATCCGGCCGAAAATAAGATAGCGTGACGAGCAGACGGTGTACCCTATCCGAAATTACTCTATGAGTTAACCAACTCGGTCCTAACTCACAATATTTCTAACATGAAAATTGTCGTGTGAACAACTTTTGAGCAGCTTGTTCGTAATTCTACGAGGGGGGCGAGAAATTCGACAGGATTCGCCAATCAGCTGGAATTTTTATTAGTGTTTTGTATAATGAATCTCAGAAAAAACCAAAGTGGTTGAGGGCTGGAGAGAGCCGAAAATTTAAACTCATACGTAAGATCCATCAAAAAATGTAAAAGATACCGAAAGATCCCATTAGTTTTATCCTCACATAAACCCTCAAACTTATGTTCTAGCGGGAGGTTTTACATGGTCAAGTATGAAGACCCAATAATTTTGTCATGAATTTTTTAGTCGGCATGCCAATTTCGTCACAATTGGAAATGCAAACTGAAATTTTTAAATAAAACTTCGCAGGTGTGGGAAAATTATAAAGAGCCGCGTATCTTTTTACCAAAATGACTAAACGTACGGCTGTGTAGCTAAATAATGAGCCTACCCTGCTGGCCCATCGGATGAATGCGAGACGACTGTGAAGATCGGTTCCGAACTCCATCTTGCGCAGATCACTGATCCTCCTCGGCCCCGCCTCCGCCCCCGCGCCCCCACCTCTGCTCTTGATCAAGTCCCTTCTGGACTGGAACTTGCCCCCCGAGGTGCGACTCATCGAGTTCTGAGACATCAAATCTGTCGATTTAGACTCCATTTTGCTTCTTATTGCTCAATTGCGTAAGTCGGTGAAGCGTTATAAGAAATTATAAGAAAGTTTTCAATATTGATAAAGAGAGCAATAAAATAGCACGTGGTTAAGTCCAGCCTTTGAGTTATAAATACAAAAATGCACTTAAAGTTCTCGTGCAGACATAGAACATCACTTGAGGAAAAACTAACTGGAACTTCACATGGCCCGATTTGGGGCTCTTTTCCAGTCCCCCCCCATTCAAATTCAATTTTGAAAAGCTTAATTAACGTTGTCATAATGCTTTACATCGTAACATCACGCATTTAGCCATAACTAAACATAAAACAAACATAAAACTCGGTGTTTTAAAAGGGGGGAAACTGGAAAAGAGCCCGATTTGGCATGCGGACTAATTAGGCTGGGCTCTTTTTCCTCCCCCCCCCACCTGTTATATTCGAAGTTACTGTTCACTTTGTCCGATTATGATGAAAATTGACATGCAACCTAACCAGGCCATAACAAACATATTTAGTCTTCATAATTAACCTTGTAAAACCACTCGTTAGACCAAAAAATTCATAATTGAGCGAGGTAGTGGGGAAAAGGAAAAAGAGCCTTAGGCTGTTACAAACAGCGAAAAATTTTCCTACCCCCTCCCCACTTGCAAACTGTTAAACTCTTACAAAGAAAATATTTGTTCACATCATCTGATTGTCTCAAAAACTAGCATGTCTGCGTGCTAGTTTTTGAGACAATCAGATGATGTGAACAAATATTTTCTTTGTAAGAGTTTAACAGTTTGCAAGTGGGGAGGGGGTAGGAAAATTTTAGGCTCTTTTTCCTTCCCCCCCCCCACCTCACACGAGCTTCAATATATTAGTGTAACGAGTGGTTTTACGAGGTTGAGTATGAAGACCAAATATGTTTGTCGTGGCCTTATTAGTCTGTATGTAAATTTTCAAAACAATCGGACAATCTCGTCAACAAATTTACATGTAAAAAATTGCAGGTGGGGGGGGGAAGGAAAAAGAGCCAAATTTTAGGCCATGACAAACGTGTTTGGTGGTCGGTAATATTTAACCTTGTCAAACTTTCCTTACACAAGAAAACTTTGTAAGCTAAATTACAAAAAATACAATTCATTTTGAAGTTGGTATGCGGACTAATTAGGCACTGACAAACTTAAACTCTTTTCCATCCCCCTCACATTTACATTAGACATTCTGTTTTCAAACACCAATTTTACATTGTCATAAGGTAAAAAAACTTGCATGGTGATCAAGCTAGCCATTGCGAACAAATTTTTCATCATTTCTTTCATCCTAAAATAACGCATTCAGCCTAAAAAAGTAGGACAATTTGAAAAGTTGAAATGAGATAGGAGTGTGCGAAATAGCCCAAACGTATTTGGTCTTCATGCATGACCTTTTGAAACCACTGAATGCACAAAAAAATATATGCTAAGGCGAGATTGCGTAAAAGGAAAAAACCTTACGCAATCTCGCCTTAGCATTTATTTTTTGTACATTCAGTGGTTTCAAAAAGTCATGCATGAAGACCAAATACGTTTGGGCTATTTCGCACACTCCTATCACATTTCAAATTTTCAAATTGTCCTACTTTTTTAGACTGAATGGGTTATTTTAGGATGAAAGAAATGATGAAATATGTGTTCTCAATGGTTAGCTTGATGCAAGTTTTTCTTACCTTATGGCAATGAAAAATTGGTGTTTGAAAACTGAATATCGGGAGATAAATTTCGGCTATTTTTCCTTTTCTCCCCCACCTGCGAGTTTTTACAAACAAATTGATCTTAAACAATGTTCGATGTTGATGAAAATTGGCATAGAGTCTGATAAAGTCATGGCAAGCACATTTGAACTTCCTACTTAACCTTGTAAACCCTTCGTTACACCATAAGAATGATGCTCATATGCGGTGGGGGAAAAAAGAGCTTAAATTTCTATAGATTTAAGAGCACAGTAGAGCAAAAATAAAAAAAGTGCACAATCGGCATTCAAAATTAATAGTCTGGACGTTCTGAACAAAATAAAAAGTTAATCAAGCAAGAGTTCTGAGCAGCTCAAAAGGTTGTAGCATTGTCATGAGATTACCTTCGGTCCCTCACGCTACGCTTTTGAAAAACAGTATTAAATTGAAGCAAGGTTTCTCAGGACGCGCGAACCTAGACTGTTAAATTGGAACGTGGCTATTTTTTCTCTTTATCTGATATTGTAAATCTCATTGAATTTTGAAAACAGTTTTTCCATTGCCATTCTCTGCTCTTTTTTATTACGAACTATTAATTGTTCCGACCAGTAACAAGAAAAAATTTTGTATTCTGTTTGTTTAATTTTTTTCAGACACCACAAATTTTGTTAAATTAGTTTAACAAAATCAGACACCACAAAAAATCATCCGAATGGTTCGCGTGATATATCATAATAAAACTTTTTCAGTCGCAGTTCGTACAGCCTGAAGTGACAATTCAAAAACTTGTCAATTTATTGAGAAGAATAGGTTTATAGTGTTTTTAATTTTTTTTGTCTAATTTTGAGCAAAAAAACGAATCAAATTATCTGAATCTAGTTTTTCAAAAGTTGTCCCAGTGTTCAGAAAAACCGGTTAAAAACTTTTTGTGCAATTTTGATGAGCGACTACAGCAAGCCAGCAGACTTTACAAAAAGATAGGCCAAGATAGTTTGATTTATTTGTTGTGAAAAAACGTTTTCACAGTGTTTCCAGCGCAGACTTAAAAATAAAAACTTCAACAATTGAAAAAAGTAAATACAAAAAAAACTTTATAAATTTTCGAATTTTTCCCGAAAATTTTCAACATACTTTTTTTTGTGTTTCTTGTCATCTTGTAACAAAATATTGCCCAGTTTGCCTATTTTACTGTGGTTGTCGAATATGCCCAAGTTCTGGGCTTTCGCTAGATCTTTTCATCTCACCACGCAAAAAAAAACAACACACACTTTTCAGCCGTACAGTACTGGTAAAAGTTTTTAAATTTTTTTTTGATAAGAAACCCGATAATTGTTATTTAAACATCATGGCACTCGCTAGTTTTACCTGAGTACGGCACAGAAACTAATGAAAAAACTTCAACTAAAATTTTTACATTTTACTGTACGGATACAAAAATTTTTAAACAGTTATTGAAGTGTTCTTTCTTGTTCTCCTTCTATTTCTTATCTTCTTGGTTGAACCTGTACTGTGGGGTTTCTTCTTTTGTTGAATTGACATTCACATACTTGAACAAGACAGCCGGTTACTGTGCAAGTAGCACTGAATGTTCCGAGCAGCCTTAAAAAATTACAACAATTTTTTTTTCAATTTAATGTCGCTTTTTCGGCGTGGTGTGATAACGGAATCTGAGCAAAAAAAAATAGAGCTTGGGCATTTTTGCCAGTCGTAATAAAGAAACCAAATGAAAAAGAGTTTTTGGAAAGAAATAACAAGAAAAACAAAAAAAACTAAACAAAAAATTTTTGAAAACTATTCCAGTATTTTTTCAAGCTTTTGGATTCCTAAGATGAAGCCAAAAACTACAAAAAATAACTTCATTTGAGTAAAACTAAAACATGAAGGCTTAAATTATGTATGAATAAGCTAACGTAAACCTGCTCATTCGCTCGAAGTTAGATTAAAACTAAAAATTTCAAACCGTTTTTTCTCGAAACTGGCAAATTTTTTGAATTTTTTTTTGTCGTTGAATCACGACGTATATATATTTCAATCCAGTCCGATAATTAATTGTGGTAGCTGATTTTCCCTGGAAAAAAATACAAAAATAGCCGGTAACTGTGCAAGTAGCCCAGAATGTTCCGATCATAGTCTTAAAAAACTACAAGATTTTTTTCAAAATAATTTTTCTGCGTGTGGTGATAAAAAAAGTCCTAGTAAAGCTATGTTTTAGTCATATTTGAAATTCCTACTATTACGGCCGAATAACACACAATCATTTTTAGAAAATTGACAAGAAAAAAAATTGAAAAGTTTTTGGTTCCCAGAATGGACTAGAAAACATTGGACTAGAAAAGTTTTTGGTTCCCAGAAAGGAGATACAAAACTTCAAAAATTAATTTTACTGGCTTAAAGTTGAGTTTTTAGGACTTAAGTTTTAGATTTCTCCTAACTAAGCTGTTGTAAGCCTGCTCGCTTGCTTTAATCGCTTGAATTGAGATAAAAAATCAAAAAAAAATTCAATCCAATTTTCTCAACACCGGGAAGTTTTTTAAAACTTTCAAAATATCGTTCGAATCACGACTAAAAGGGCTTTAATACGATATATCACTGAACCCGATGATTATTCGTGGTAGCTGGTCTTGCGTGGAAAAAAGTTAAACACAACCGAATACAATGTTCCTCCACATTTTTCATGGTGGGAACAAAAATCTCAAAGTCCAAGTGAAAGGTTAATCCAACAGAATTACAGCTTCAAAGGGGGTTACGGAAAAGTAGAGTAAACAACCGAAGGAAAAAGTTTTCAGTGCAATGATAGTTAACAATAACTTGATCGACAAAATTTTTGGTATATATTTTTGTATTGTAGAAACTTCATCAAATGCACGACCCTGGTAAGCCATTAAGCCCCACTCCTGAAGAGCTAGTTGCACACATGTATTATTTCACTATGGCGTTTAACCAATAAATATCGAACAGTGCGCAAAGAGATTTAGTATAAAATAGGCTTAAAATATTAGGAGCAAGTAAATGCACTAAAGATATCTGATGTGTATCTTTTTTGCATAAGCTTCATGAAAATGCCCGTGAAAATTTGACCACGTTTTCTATAAACCGACAGAAATTGTGACTTTTTTCCATTAATTTAACCAGACTCCCGTTGAAAAAGAAGTTATAAATTAAGTTGAAAGAGAGTTATAAGTGACTGCATGAAGTTCGGGGGTCAGAAGAGGACTCTGGCCTTCCGGCGTCAGTCGCGCAGGAATGTGGGGGGAGCGAATAGGAACAAACCGGCTGCCATTGTGGTGCGGGACGAGTGGGGCAATGACGTCACTCCTCTTCCGCTGCTCAAAGTCGAGCCATCAAGTCCCCCTAACTTCAAGAGGTTGTCAGGTGGGAGGGAGTTTCCTAACTCATAAAATCTATGGCTGCTTTTTTGCCGGGCAGTTGCCAATAATCTAAACAACTCTGTTTTGACACATTTTTCTTTCAATGCCATTCAGTACACATTGATGAGCAAGTGGACCAAAATTATGGAAAATGATTTTGGATTTTTTGCATGCTCGTTTCGATCAAAGCCTCATGCACGACTTTGAAGCTAACCTTAAATATAGAAAGCGCATATTAAAAGGCAAGGGTAGATCTAGGACTTTCACGAAAACAATTCAAAAGTTTTGATGATCTTTTGTTTATCTTTAGATGAAACTAAGAGAATTTCCGAGCTTTCTTAAACACCATAAATTTCTGTCAATCCAAACTTTTTGGAGTTTTTTGGAAGTTTATCGTTCAAACTTTAGGGCGGGCGCTCCCCCTCAAGTTAGTATGTTTTGGCGCCCCAAAATCAGCTTTACAAAAAGTTTAGGTTTGGTTGGCAGAAAAGGCGAAACATAAAATAGTACCGAAGGGGGGTCATTTTTTTCATATTCTTTGAAAACTTAAACTACTTTAAAAAGTCGATTCCAAATTTAAAAATATGCATAGGTTTTGCCTGCATTTTTAGTTAGAAAAAAAAGTCTAACAATACTAAAAGCAGAGGATATGGTGCAGATGTTGGCAACCTCGCTGACAAACTTGAGATTGAAATCTATTCAAGTCGATTTTATACAGATAATAAATTGTAGAGAAAACAATTTACGATGGCCCATTTAGATTCGTGAGTCGGTTAAATGGATTATGGTAGAAAAAAAATCAATTTTTTAGGATAAAAAATGGATTTAAATTGACTTAAATGGATTTTTGCAGGGTAGTAAAAATCATCGAAACCTCAACAAAACTGATTTAAGTTAATTATTTTTCTTTTTTCGATTCTTGATCCAACTTATTTACTCAATAAAATTTCAAAGGGAGCTACAGAGAGCAAGAGTCACTCGAGGAGAGTTTTGTTCCAAATTTTTTTTGCAGATAAGGTATTCCCTTTCAAATTGTGCAAAACTAACGGTTTGCGCGGTAAACAGAAGTACAACTAAGAAAAAACTTTTTTGCTTTTGATATATGTTATCAACGTTCTAGGATTGTTTTTGACCGGAAAATACTATGTAACTAAAACATCAAGTGAGAAAATTTAGCTAATAGTGGCCCGCATAGCCTATTTTTGGGCCAAACATCAGAACGAAAAGCCAACTGAAATGCTTATGTTAAACCAGGGGCGGATCTAGGATTTTCTCGAGGGGGGGCGGATTTTCGAAAAAATTTCCAAAATTTTGACGACCTTTTTTTTTTTTAGGTCGACCAAATTGATTTTTTGAGCTCTCCCAAAGCACTGTTTTGCCCCTATTTTGGTAAAAATTTTCTGCGCCGCAGGCAAATTTTTGTAAAAACAGTCAAAAAAACAGTTTTTGGGCCCTTTTTGAAAAATGTTGACAAAAAAATCGCGTTTTTTAGGCTCGGTCGGCCAAAAATGGATTTCCGAAAAAGTATCAAAGGGGGGACCCTTTGGGTCGGCAGGGGGTCGAATCCCTGAGGGGAAGGGGGGCGTCCGCCCCCGCCCCCCCCCCCCCCCCCTAAATCCACCCCTGTGTTAAACATTTTTCCCTTATTTCATTTTTTCTACTATTTCGAATCAAATCCGTAGGAAAAAGAAACCAAAAAACGTTGACCAAAAAAGGACTTTTATCAATTTAGAATCAATTGAAGCTACATTTTTGTATTGAAGTAAAATGATTTTAAATCGATTCAAATTAATTTTTTCTAAGGTTTCTGCTATAGCATCTGTATAAAATCGATAGCAATCCATTTCTTGTGAGTACGGGTAGCAACTACCTGACGAATGAAATACTGAATTTCGAAAATATATCGCAAAATTATACATCAAAACTTTGACAGATATCATGTATTTTGGCATAATAAAGATTTCGTTATTTTAATGGTTTGTTAGTTAGTTCTCCTTACCATTCAAAACTTGGTGTACTGGTGTAAGGTTTTAATGTGTATATCAAGATAAATTCGCACCCCTGACTGAAAACTACACCACACAACACAAGTTTAGAGATTTTAGCGCACATGAAAAAATTTGCTTTTTTTAAACAAAGAAAAACTTCTAAATCAACATTTTGCTCTGTATTTTAGTGTAGGGGTCTATGATTTTTATTTGAATCTCGTAAATGCGAGTGCAAATTGATTTAAAATTGTGTTTTTTTTTCAAATGAAATTATCCATTTCAATTGGTTTTTCTCTCATTATAATTGATTTTTCTCTCCATTTTAAAACCATTGAAACGGTATTTTTTATCTACAAAACCCGTTATGAGTGAATTCTTTTGCAGAGCTGCTTGTCTACTCGTGCATCCTCTCTGCAAAATTATGGCGCAAAAGAGATATAAATAACTTTTGCTTATATTGTTTTTTCTATTTTTTTGTCATCATTTTTTGCTTTTTTGATGCACTTTTAAACTTCCCCCGTTGTTTTCGCCCCTCCGCCATATTTACTTCATTTGTCAAACTTGAAACGCTCATTGCATTTGGTTGCCATCCCCCCATGCCCCCCCCCCCCCCCCCTCACGTTCACTCAAGCTCATTTTTCTCATCCAACTTATGCACACAACTAGAGGCGTAAATAGGGGAACGTAAAAAACGTCTGCGGAAACTTTTAATTAGGTTATGATCATTTTTTGTGACTTTAAAGAAACTGGCAACGAAAATGCGACATAGTCTATTATTATCTTTTGAACTCAGGGTTCAAAACTTGCTCTAAGATTTTCAGGTGTGTTATTTTTTTTTTCAAAATTGGTGGTGTATTTGTGAATCAGTGCTTGCCTCTTCTCTTGATTAAATGTTTCAGTAGGGTTCCAAAAAAGAACGAACAATATAAAGTTTGATCACATTTTTTCTCATTCTTAGTGTCTACTACGTAAATTTTGAGGTCGTTACGCTAATACCAGCAAACCTCTGTGTGGCACGAAATCTACAGTTTGGAGGTCGATAGCTTAAATTTTTAAGATGAACTATTTCATGCTGCCATTCAGTCTACCAAATGAAAATTCATCTAACACCTGTAAAAGTTTGTACCAACTAATTGGTGCTAACCTCACTTACGCTACCAGTTTTGAGAACCCACGTCGTTACTTTACATACTAAAGGTTGATGCTATTACTTCTGAGTTGATCTCAACAAAACTTCTAATCTACTTGATGTCACGTTTAATTTTATTGACATTATTAGGTTATATTTACAATTTTAGCGGTCAAAAAATCTATAATTTGTCACTCGGATTTAAAAAATTCTTCAACACACATTACGAAGCCAAGCTGTGCGTATTTTTTTTTCGGCACATATGTTTTGTTGCGGATTCAGCAACACGCAAATATAGCTTGCTGTTCTGTATTCCGCAACTGTAAGCGGATTTCGAAAAATATGAGTGGAATCCGCAAATATAAGTGGAATTTTTTTGTGTTGCTAGGTGGCAGCACGAGCATGATGGACACGAGTCAGATTCAGTTGCAGCAGCCGAGCAGTGTGCCGAACTACCTCTTCTCATACACACACGGCGGAGGACCAGACCACAATAGCCACCCCCACCATCTGCCCCCTCTCACTGGTAGGGACTAGGGGGTTCAGTACGTAATCTGTTGTTTGCAATGAGTTGAACAAAATTAACTTGTGTTGGTTGAAAACATCGAAGTAAGGCAGTCCCAATAGTTTTTTTGTTTTGAACTCCCCGCAGGGTTGCCATATTATTAGGAAAGTGTTATTAACAGACCTATATTTAATATGTTATGAACACATTGTTTTTAACAATTCGAGCTTTCAATTCAAACTCAGTAGTTTTTTTCATATTTTATCGAAAAAGTTGGCCGACTACGCCAATGCTATCTCCTCCAGTGCTGTATTGGAGCGGTGTTTCTCAGCTCTCGGATTAATCTATGGAAAACTCCGAAGTTCATTGGGCGTCGAGAAGGCTGGAAAGCTGGCTTTTCTCTATAAACAACTGAGTTTTGTTTTTAACGTGTTTTTTTTAACGTGACCTATTGGCTTGCAAAGAGCAACCTCGAAAAACCATTTAGTTGAGATAGGGACCGGTTTTGAGTTTATGTAAGTGCTATCAATTAATCGAGATAGGAACCAGTTTGAGTTTAGGTAAGTGCTATCAACTTGTTCTTTCTGCCTGGGGACCTGCTGTCGTGACCTTGCGATCTCTAATGTCCGATGGGATCTGAAATAAAAGAGTGCAGTAAGATTTCGATTTGATGCCTAACAGTTTGTCTACAATACAACTTATCAACAACCTTTTTGATCTTACACAGTTACGACTCTAACATGGCGCAGTCAGCAGAGAAAAAAGGAGGGGGAAAAATCCACTAAATATAATAGCATTTTGGGATACACGATCACCGGAACCTCCAGTTTACTGGGAGGAGTGGATAATTAAATTTCACTGGGGGATGATAGCAAAATACGACATTGATCCCGATGATGTCTATTTTGCGAGTACTCTAAATGCGGCGGCTATCACAGCGTTGCCTGAGGAGGTCAATGGGAAAAACCGTCTCGATTCGGAAAAGAAGTTAAAGTCTAATCTATATCTTTGTATCGGAGACGAGACACAACGGATATTCAAAGCACGAAAACCGGTGGTTAATATTAAAACGGTACGGTACCCACGGGTCCTTGATGAGATGCAAAATGTTTTTCAACGTGAGCGGAATGTAACTCATGAACGGGGACTTTTCTACGGACGAAAACAACGTGAGAATGAAACGTTCGAAAAATTCCACGCGGAATTAAGCGCCCTAGCAGGTAGATGTGATTTTGCAAATGCGGCCGAAAATGTTCGTGATATTTTCATTATGAATATGCGGGAATCGGGTTGCCAACGAGAATTATCACGATCAACAAAGTTATCTGAGGAAGTCTACCGGATCGCCTTATCATATGAACGTGGTGAGCGCGCATACAAATCATATACGGGAAAACCAGCTTCAACAGCTCCGGCAATTTCAATAAAACAGGAACAAGTAAATAACATAAGAATGGGACAAGGATTTTTCCGAGGTCGAGGACGCGAGGGACGTGGAGGATACACCCAAGGACCAAGTAGTGGGGGAAGCGGCAATAACCGTACGTGTTATTATTGCGACGCACCAACTTTTACCCTTGACCACATCGCAAGCTGTCCTGCAAAGGGAGCAACATGCAACTCGTGCCGAAAACTGGGAGATTTTGAACGAACATGTCGAGGAGTTAGGAGGGGTACTAACCAATGGAGAGGATGAGGACGAGTCGGCTTAGTTAGAGATGAAAATGAGCATCATCAGAGTATGCAGAATGTAAATGACTTGAATGAAGATCCAGTGTCGTGGGTGAACCAACAGGGAAGCGGGGAAAATGAATCCATGACGTCAGGATCGGACGATTACATGGTAATGTCAATAAAAAGGAAGAAGAATGAGACTGAACTGAAGATCCCTGGGGCCCGAGTCCTGGTTGAGGTGTCAGGAAAGAAGATATGGTTGTGGATAGATAGTGGATCCCCAGTGACGATTTTCAGCATATCGGACCTAAAAACAGCGTTAGGTAAGGCGAATATTCAACTACAGCCTTCAAAAGACGAATTCTTGGATTACAAAAACAACCGAATAAACATACTGGGAAAGGTAGCAGTGATGATGTCGTTAAACGGTTGGTCAGCACCAGCACAAGTGTCAGTAATATCCGGAAATCATCAATCAATCCTTGGGCGCGACCTGATGGGCACCCTGGGTCTCGAGTTAGTTCAAAGGAAGAAAGTGATGGGAATCACAGGGGAAGGGACCAGTCAAGAGGAGGAGGAATACGACGAATTGCAAACATACTTCTGTAAGTTGTACCCAAATTTATTTACTAGAATAGAAAAGATCCGGAACGCGAAAGTAAGAGCTGAATTTTTCGAAAATTTGAGACCTATACAACAAAAAGGGCGCAGGGTGCCTATCAGTCTACAAGACAAGGTGGATAAAGAAATTCATCGGCTGATAAACGAAGGGCATATCGTAAAATTACAAGAGTGCTCAGATAAGTATTTCGTCTCCCCTATCGTGATTACAGTAGAAAAAGACAGAAGTATCAAATTAGCGCTGGAATCAAGAGAATTGAACAAACAGGTACACAAGAATAAGTACCAAATGCCAAATATTGACGAACTAGTAGACGGAGTAAGTCAGATTATCGCGGAAAGAAAAGCGGGGAATGTTTATTTTACAACGTTGGATTTCACATATGCATAAGGACAAGTCGCATTAGAACAAAAAACAAGCGCGCAATGCAATTTCTCACTAGTCGGCGGGAAATCCACGGGAACCTATCGTTTTAAAAACGGATTTTACGGGCTTACGTCAATGCCGGCGGAATTCCAAAAAGTAATTGATAATTTACTTAAGGAATTCCCTCAAGCTAACGCGTTCATAGATGATATTTTAATTGCTTCAAAAGGAACTAAGATCGAACACATTGCGTTGGTGGAAAAGATATTGAAAAAGCTGGACGTCTCCAAATCCGCGTTAAAATTACGAAAATGTGAATTTGCAAAAA
Organism: Symsagittifera roscoffensis; assembly: GCF_963678635.1. Lineage (NCBI taxonomy): Eukaryota > Metazoa > Xenacoelomorpha > Acoela > Convolutidae > Symsagittifera > Symsagittifera roscoffensis. The sequence continues at coordinate 47,597 of NW_026971684.1, read as the reverse complement.
CAGAGTGCGAATGGCTCAGATACCGGATTGGGGAAAATTCATCACGCCCCTAGTAAGAAAAATACAAGCAATAGAGGACCTGAAAACCCCAAATCTCGAAAGCAGCTGAAGTCTTTAATGGGTTCACTGCACAGTTTACACAAATTTTTACCCAAACTCGCGGAAGTAAGCGCACCTTTAAGGCCATTACTGAGCCAAAATAACGATTTTGTCTGGACGCCCGTTTGCGAAAATGCGTTTCAACAATTAAAATCGCTCGTGGAAAATATTGTCGAATTACGGCATTTCGACATTCATCGTGAAACTAGAATTATTTGTGACGCTAGTCACGATAGCCTAGGGGCCGTGTTAGAACAGTATTGCGCATCCGGTTGGCATCCGATTTAGTTTGCTTCCCGTTACTTTAATCCGGCTGAGAAAAAGTATCCGGCTGAGAAAAAGTACGAACGAATTAGAGTTACTCGCGGTAGTCTGGGCCACGGAAAATTTTCGAAACTATAAATATGGCCGGTATTTCAAAGTCATATCAGATCATAAAGCGCTACTTACATTGTTGAATTCGTCACCGAAGGGAAATAAAACGTTCTTCAGCCGATTAACTCGATGGTTTGATCTACTGGTGCCATATGAATTTAAAGTTGAAATTAGACAAGGGTCGAAAATGGGGATGACAGACTATTTGTCTCGGTTTCCGTCCGCAGAGGCACCCGAGACAAGTCATTACGATGAAAATTTTACAGTAGCGAAGATAAGAATGATAAATGCGGCATTGAAGCCCAAGGATAAAATGAATCCTAGGGGTCAGAAAGTGAATAAAGTTAGGCCAAAACCGACGGTAGGGGGCGAGCAGTCATGTTTCGACACAACGAAATCAGTTTCATCCAATGAGAATGAAAGAAAAGATGAATTTGCAAATATTCACCGTGAGCACGAACGCTCAATAGAGGGCGTGCTTACATGCAACCGGCGGTTAACCAATCAGCGTCGAGATCTTTTCATACCGGCGGAAATATGCAAATACCGAAGAAAGAAATTCAGACGTTGTTCTCATTGCTTAAGTTACATTTGCAAGCCTTCAATTTTGAATAATTACAATCGCAATCCTTTCATTTTGAATAATTACAATAGCAAGCCTCCTATTTTGAAAAACTACAGTTGCAAGCCTTCCATCTTAAATAATTACAGTGACAAGCCTTTAATTCTGAATAATTTGAGTAACTTAAACGGTAAAAACATGAGTAATTCGCCTGAAAAAAATGATCCACTAACTTTGGCCATCGTCAACACATCGACTAACTCTGGAAATGTGAACCTCAACGTTGTACTGAACCGGTTAAATCAACCTCCCAGTGTTAATTCGGATTCAGATATTGAAATGATACCACCCGAAAAACTTGATAAAAAACAGACTAATTCCAAAAAATTAAAAACGATCATCTCTTTTCCACACCAGTTCCCCGGTTTATCCTACCCACTTGTACAGAACGACAAAAGGATCTATTCTATAGTGCCATCAGACAGTAAAATAGTGAAAAAGATTGAACACCCGGAAGTTCTGAGTTTAAAATTGATAGAAGCAAACATTGAAAAAGATCCAATTATGAAGACCATCAGGGATAACATCAGAGACAAAAACCCACGAGCAAAGGAGATAATTACAAGACTAGGACAATACTACGCTCAACACTACAACGATTTTGCAGTACGTGAAAATTGCCTGTGGATGGACGGCCGGTTAGCAATACCGAAGGATCTGTCATCAGCTACCCTCAATCGTCTACACTATAACTATCATGAGCGTGACAAAATGTTTGCAGCCGCAAAAGACGTGTGGATTCCTCTTATGCATCGGAACATCGCTGCTACAGCAAAATACTGCAAAAGTTGCTTACAGGCAGGTAAAAACCTTAAGCCGGACAATCCAAAAAGTGACATGGGGGAAACTTATGTGTCTAAGGAACCAAATGATTTAGTCCAATTAGATTTCTGGGGCCCAGTCAATTACGTAAGGGGTTGCAAGAAGTATTTACTTGTAGCAGTAGATACTTTCTCGCATTGGCCGTCGGCGTATGTCTGTTCAAGTAACAAGTCCAAAAATGTATTGAAGTTCCTAAGGAAGTACATAAATACTCATGGACACCCAAGGAAATTGCATATGGATCGAGCTACTGGGTTTTTCTCAAAAGAAATTCAAAACTTCTGTAACTACGAAGGTTTCGAACTTATTAAATCTCCGGTTAGGGATCATCGCGCGACAGGAATGGTCGAACGAACAATTGGTCGATAAAAAACTACGTGTTAACTTATCTTCAGGAAGATAAGAACTATAAGCTTGGAGCAATGATATTCCGTGCGCTCAGCGCGTTACGTTTCGTGCCACACTCTAGGACTAAATTAACGCGTTTTGAAGCCTATCATGGAAGAGAAGCAAATACGGCTCTGCGAAATTTAACGAAAAACCGTCACTGAAAAAATTAAATTGGAACAATGTTGTTAACCAAAAATTACCTTGTTTAGACAAGGCGGGAAATCTCCCGGATGTAGAGCTCACCCTAGATTGGGAGAAGAGAAGCAATTTGGTGTACGCTCCACAAAATAGGAAAGCTCCAATCATTTTGGATGACGAGGTGGTAGCGGATCCCAAGGCTCAGGAAGTAGTTAACCACAAGAAAATAAGATCTGTACCTAAAACTCCAACATGGCTCAAAAAGCACAAGACCAGCTCAACGACCGCGTACCAAAGGACTGGAAAAACGGATCCAAAGGACCCAAGAAGGTATAAACGTTTGCCATTAAAAATTGAAAAATTGACTAAGCATACGGTGCAGATGGAAAAAGGGTCGTTACTAAGGCGGACTGGTGTTTCTTTTAGATCGACGACCGAAGAAAGCCTAATTGAGAATAGAAGCGATGCGTGCACTCCAGGACCTAGTAAAAGAGTACATAGTACCCCGGGCCCAAGTGAACCCACAAAGTGTAAGCGAAGAGCCGAGAAGGATCGGGTCGAGATGGAGAAGGCGCGAAGATCGACGAAACAACGTATATTAGAGTACAGTGCGGACGAGAGCGAGGACGACGAAGATAGCGAGTGGGAAATCGAACGAAACGAACCGGTGAAGATTACGGCGAGCGAAGAAGACGATGTACCGTCGGGAACGGCTAGGGAGAGATCACCAAGAACCGTCGGTGGAAAACGAAAAAAAGGCGAGTGCGAGGCAGCGACGAGAAAATCAACACGACAGAGACGGGGAGTTGAGAAAATGGGGGGAGTTATGAGTTACGAATAGAGCACAAGTGAGGACAACAGAAAAAAAACCTTAAGAGAGGTTTGGCAGGTGTGCCTGAAAACTCAATGTAAACTAAAACTTAACTAGTAACATGATCCAATATAAAAAGTAACAGTGAGTTGATAAATTTTATATCTACGCTCTAAATTTTATTTGTGGTTGCCCGAATGAGATAGGGACCAGTTTTGAGTTTATGTAAGTGCTATCAATTGTTCGAGATAGGAACCACTTTGAGTTTATGTAAGTGCTATCAACTTGTTCTTTCTGTCTGGGGACCTGCTGTCGTGACCTTGCGATCTCTAATGTCCGATGGGATCTGAAATAAAAGAGTGCAGTAAGATTTCCATTTGATCCCTAACAGTTTGTCTACAATACAACTTATCAACAACCTTTTTGATCTTATACAGGCACGACTATAACATAGTAAATGAAACAGGACTGCTCGTAACAGGGCGAAGCCCTGAATGTTTCGACTGCCTTTTAAGGTTTATGGAGCAGTACTAACATTAAAAAATTCAATGAAATTAAACAAAATGAAATTTTTTTTTCTAAAATTTGAAATTTTTTATGAAAACCATCCCCCCACACGCCATAAAAAGTACAAAAAGATAGATTTAGCTCCTTGTAACAAATAAATTATGGCAAAAAGCTTCCTTCAACCAATTTGGAACGATTTTAAGACGGATTAAATCTCCGCTTACGCGTTAATAGCGCGAAATATATCGCGCGTTAATTGTCCCAAAATGGCCAAAATGGCAATCTTTAAACCCTCATAACTTTACGAAAAATGATCACAGGTGAAATATCTTTTCAAACTATAGCTCAGGACAACAATGGCTTTGGAATGATAGAAAAAAATTCCGTCAAAAATGGCTAGTTCAAAAGTCGAAATTTGTCTGAAGGAAAAAAAAACCACTCCGAGCACAAATATTTCGTTACTTTTGTATCGAAAGTCGGAACAATAAATATCCAGTTCAGAGCTTAAATGATCAGTAAAATGTTCTATTGAATTTCTCCTATCTGTGATCTCTGTTGGCTATGTTTCTGTTTGCTACCAGTTGACGCTTTCGACGTTTGTCACCTCGCCCGGAATTTTTAAAATTTTCTTTTCCATTGCAGTTTCCGTAAGAGATTTAAAAATATATCTGCGAGCTTACTTCAAATTAATTCTGAAACTTATAATCTGAGTTTGCCAAAAAAAACAAGTTTCAATTTGTGAATTCAAAAAATTGTTTTGAATTGGTAAAAAGCTTTACTGCAATTTGAGTCATACAAACCTTGCAGGTGGGGCGATGACTCATCAGACTGCATTGGGTGGTGGAATCCAGACGCAGCAGGGGGGGCATGGTGGACAAGGCAGCTACAGGGTACTTTCAACTACTGACCAGTTCAGAGGTCAATCGCTAAACATGCCAGCCGATATTTCCAGGCATGTGAACACACCATTTTTATTCCTGTATTATTTATTATGTTTTTTTCGAATTGTTCGATAGCAGAAAAATGAAACTGTTTGAGAAAAATTACAGAAAACTTGAGAAAAAAACAAAATAGAGAACTTCGAGCGGAAAAATTTACTTTCTGTACTAACAGTACTAACCGCGATCAAGAAAAACGCATGTTTTTAATTGTTGGTTTGAGTTGCTCATCAGATTTGTAACAGTATTGTCTTAAGAAATCTTCAATATACTTTACATCATTTCTACTGTTTCAGCACTACCAGTGAAGTCAGCAGTACCGCGTAAATATTAATCTCCCTCTTCATTCTCAATCCGGCGTGCAAGCATTATTTTAACTACCAGATAAAAACTTTTTAACAGCTAACCAGGTGTTCTAACCAGAGGGGGATACAGGTTTTCTCGAGGGGGGGGGGGTTATGGATTTTCAAAAAATATCGAAAATTGTTTCTTTTTTAGTTCTACCAAATTGATTTTCCGAGCTCGCCCAAAGCACTAATAATACCTTGTTTTGCCAAATTTTCTACGCCGCTGGCAAATTTATGACAAACGAGGCCAAAAACGGCGTTGTTAGGCCTTTTTTTGGAAAATTTTGACCTCCCATTTGGAAAATCTGCGCGCGCTTCTCCCTCAAATTTAGTTTATTTTAGCGCCAAAGGTGCCTTTATAAAGTTTTTAGGGTCCGTCACCAAACATGGAATGTCTCAAAATAGTACAAAAGGGGTAGTCTTTGGGTCGGCAGTGGGTCGAATCCCTGAAGGGAAAGAGCGTCCACCCCCAGCCCCCTCCCCTTAATTTCGTGCTTAGTTTTAACTAATTCTTAACAGATATCTGTCACCAAAAATGAATTAACCCGATTTTAATTAAATAAAAATCAAAATGAAAATTTTATGTTTTTTTTTAAATTATATAATACTCTGATATGTAAAAATACCAGTAAATTTGTACAAAAAGTGAATAAATGATCATTTTAATAGATAAATGTATATTCCCGAAAAAAACCAATATATCTATGAAAAATGAACTTTTCCTGTAGCATTAACACTTGGTCAAAAACAAATTTTAATTTAAATTTACTGTTTCTCGGCTTCAAGATTTTATTGCTCTATTCATTAAAACTAATCTTCATTACAGATTTTTCAAGTATATTGTCTTTAAAAATTTAATTGATTTACTTGTTTTGTGAAATTGATTTGTTTGTTTTCTGTATTTTTTCCAGTGTTTTAGCATTGATAACTTTAGGTGTAATTGATATTCTTCCCGCATTAGTGCTTGTTCTGATATTTTTGCCTCATTAAACTTTCTAGTCAGGCTATGCTTGGTAATGAAATGTTCGGCTGGTAAAATTTCCCATTTTAGAAGTAGATCTTGTGCTTGATCAGAAGTTCTGCAAAGATTTCCCAAGTGTGTTTCTGGAGCACTTTGATTTCCCAGTTAGTTTGACTGTTTCGTCTGTTAAGTGAGGACATGGACAGAATTTGAAAAAAGCGGAACTAAAAAAAGAGAAACAAATGTAATGATTTTGAAAAGTTTCTTTCTGATTTTTTCTGGTAACACATGTTGCACGCAGTATATAGAAAAAATTACAACAATCATTTTGCTTGAACATTTGCTTAATTCTTCTGAAAAAACGAGTTATTTTTTTACTAACACTCCAAAATACGTGGTATGTTCTTCTACAGAAACTGTTTCTTCTCTTCAAACAAAACAATTTAAATTAACCTTTTCCCCAAAAACAATATGTTCTGCTTTATGAACATTAAGTACAAGTTTGTTTTCTGTCAACTATTTCTGGGTTTCTTATAGTGTTTTAGCATTGATAGTTTTAGGTAGGCTATTGGGTTTCCTCCCCATAAAATAATTGTATCGTCAGCAAGTTTAAGTATTATCCGGTTTTTGTTATTTTTGTTTTTAGAGTCATTTGAATAGAGAATGAAAAAAAAGTTCCAAAACAGTACGTTGTGGACAGAAATGATTCAGCGCTTTCCAGTCAGGAAAATGATTTTAAAATTTTACACAGTGCTTGCGATCTGTGTTTTTTTGGAACAACTGTATACTTTTCATTTTTCTGAGCTGTAGCAATGTCTAGAAAAAAAAATGCAGTCGTTTATCTTGATTGATCCAAGTTTTTACAAACCGTTTTGGAAAGTAATCTGTTGCAAAGTTGTTTTCTTGAAATCTTAAACCAAAACTGTTTAATATCGAACTTTGTTTGATATAAATCATATTTTGTTTCATCAAAATTTACAAGCGTGTATGTCAGAAAAATTGGCGCAACCTGTGTTTTACTGTTTTTGAAGACTGGTGTTTTTACTGCTTCTTAAGGGAATGATGGGCATTGGCTCTGCATTAGACTTAATTGTAGTATTATAAATTGTAGCACTAAGAGCACTGGTGTTTTTATTGCTTCTTAAGGGAATGTTGGACATTGGCTCTGCATTAGACTTATTTGTGGTATTGTAAATTGTAGCATTAAGAGCGCAAAATTTTGTGTCTGTATGTTCCTGGATTCCAGAGAAATGTCGTTAAACCGCGTCCAAACAATTCAGCCAAAGACAATTCAGCCAAAGACAATTCAGCCGATTTGAAATTCAGACAATTCAGCCAAAAGTATTCAGACAAATCAGCCAGATACATTTCAGCCAATTCAGCCAGAGATAATTCAGCCAATATTAGTGACCGCCTCAGTCGCGCCAACGTGCTGCGAGCTTGCCAACAGAGGATGGGACTTTTTTGGAATCTAGCATTTTGTAAAACTGGCTGTATTGTCTCAGGCTGAATTGTCTCTGCGACCTTTAAACATGTTAAAATTTCGTCGGAACGATCAAAAAAATTGAAAAAGCAAATGAAGAATAAAAGGAGAGTCCTTAATGCTGAATCCATTTATAGTTCACAAAATGCAGTTTGGCCTCGTAATGAGGTGCTTTCCAAACATGTCAAAAAATTTTTGCTCTAACGAGTTTCAACTTTATGAAAATAATCCAGAAAGTATATTGAGCTACAAGCATTTCTGTGCTATTTGCGAAGATACCGAAGAAAAATTTCTAAGACTGCGTGTAAAGCGGTGTTAAGACCATTCATAAATGGGGGGAAACAAACTAACCAACATAACGATCTCCTTACGAAGAATCGCTGATCAAGAGCTCAAGGTTCAAACTTAAATTTTATTTGTTGAATTCTTTTTCCTTGCTGTATAATATAATGGCACGATCTGTGTTTCTTATTAAGTGTCAATGAATTTTTATGGTGTTACCAAGGGGGTTTTTACACTGTTGTTTCTGAAGACAAATACGTTTGTCATGCCTAGCTAATTGGCATGCTAGTTTTCATGGCAAATGTTCTATGCTAAAAATTGTTGCAGGGGTCCAACTGGTCTGGACATCCACGTGGAGATACCGTCCCCCCTGCACCCCCACCAGCAGCAGAACATGAGAAACAACATGAGTGGAGTGGGGGTGATGAGGGAGTCACTGTCTGCCGACATCAGTCTCATGGGGGGAGGGGGAGGGGGGTGGATGAATGTGCATGGAACTGCTTTCGGATCCACTCTCCCCGCCCCTCATACAGGTAGACTTTTTGTTTGGGTTTGAAAAAAAAGCAAACATATTGAAACTAAAAGTTGGGCAAATCAGCTGAAAAACTACATTGATTCAAAAGCTACTTGTAGTGCTTCGTTCTCGAAAATAAATTTTTGCTAATTATGTTTAATAATAGGCCGTGGAGACTGGGATTTCGTTTTTATGCTGATTAATATATCGCCTGAATGTTGACTAAAATTGTTACGCGAGTGTAAACTTTTAAAAAAAAACAGTTTCAAATTCTGCTGCCAATAAATACGTAGCTTCAATTTCAAAGTAAACCAATAATTATTAAACAGATAAAGATAACTTTTTGTCCTACTTGCAGCTCCACTTGGCCGCAGTCTCAGCAAGGGCGGCGCCGGAACAGCCGGAGGGGGCGGGGCATCAGGGGGTGTGGTCAGCAAGAGTGGTAGCAGTTCCCACCATAGAACAGACTACTCACTGGTAGGCGAGGGGGAGGGGGAGGACTACATCTACTGTGAGCCCCCCAACTACTCGGGGGGATTCGTCAGGAAGGAACCACGTCAGTAGAACAACTACCGACTAGTCATATTTACATGGACTAACTTAGTGCAAGATTATAACCCACCGCTTCATGGAAAACCCTTGATTTTAAAATGAGACCATTGATAAAATATAGTTATAGTAGTTTCCATTTTATGGTTTTTAGAGCGATTCCAGTTTCATTTGCAAATAGTTGACCAAGAATGCGTTATAAATATTTTGACACAAAATATCACTCATGGAACCTGATCTAAACTACATTTTATGATTGGATAAATTAGATATTTTACCAATGTAAAGTATTTAATATTAACCAATCATGATCCATCTAACTAACAATCCACTTATTTGTAAGTGCTGAAATTACTTGTAATTTCAGCACCAGAGAGATTTGAATTTAACTTAGAAATTAGTTGAACTCTCCCGAGTACTTCAGCAGCCGCAATAAACCAGTATACCCTAGATCTATTGAGCCTAGCAGAGACTAGTTAAACAACCTGAGACTAGATAGTATAAGAGTAAGACTAGGATCGGTATTAGACTAAGAAGTTGCACGAATCTATCCGGCCGAAAATAAGATAGCGTGACGAGCAGACGGTGTACCCTATCCGAAATTACTCTATGAGTTATACACTTCGGTCCTAACTCATCTGGTGCGACCATAAGTCTCGAACAAGACCTTAATAGCTTAGCATTAACCAATAATAGATTAGAAATTAGACGAAACATTTACAAAATGTTATACGACAATAATTTAATCGAAATGTCTCTACGACTCAATAGATCAGAGCCAATATTCCGAACGATAACAGAACTACCCGGAATTGGAAGAAGACCTCGAACCAGAGACGACATACGACAAAGCAGAAACTTACCATATAGTTATATGATAGTTCGGCAAAAGCCAGAACAAACTTTTGTATTTAGAATACTACTAGCAATGAATTTAGATTTTCATTTGCAAACATAAAATTTTGAAGTCAATCTTCAAAATCATTTCAGGCGCTAAACAAAATTATTAATATACAATAACGATTGATAAAAAGATCTCAGATCGTTTTCCAAAATTCTGCAGTAATATACAAAACATGTTTGAAAAATATTTATTGAAAAATCAAAATAAAAATTAGTAGCATGACAATAAATGATTAGTAATTATAAATCATCCTGTTGTTCCAGCTTCATCGCCTAAACATAACAGCAATCATAAGCTCACTAATATCATAAAAATACTAAATCTATTCTTTACACAAATTTAAAACATTTTAAACTTAAATTCACTTAATTTTAAAATCAGATCATCAAGGCTTATCCTTGGATCTTAAATCATTTTCTATTTAATTAAATTTAAAACTTGATCATCAAGGCCTATCCTTGGATCAAAAAGAACAACTTTGTTCTCCCCCACCCACTTAAACGAGTGTCTAACGACCTCAAACGTCGATTCACTATCCAACCCTTTCTAAAAACCCAGGACTAATAGAAATTTTTAAACAAAACTAATCATTCAAATTAGGATAAACAGTGAAGAACTTCGGTTATTCATCCTTCACTTGATCCCCCCTCTTACCAGACCCAGGATAAATCTTAGACTTAGTAAGTTTAAAATAGTATCTAACGAACTACTCGCGTTCTAATTATACCTGAACCCTGTGGATCGATTTACTATTCTCCAACCCTGAACACAATCACTACCCTTAAGTAAGATTAAGTAAGTTAACACCTTAGCTTATACTAGCCACGAGAAAGTATAAAATCATTCTTCGGAATCGATATACTTTTCTCCCCAACCCTGAACAAATAGACCCAGGTTAGGCTAACAAAAAAATCGTAAGGACTAACAGTTTAAGCAAATAGAAATCATTTAACAACCTTTTGCACCCGTCATCCTAAACCTTATGTCATTTAAAAACCTAGGAAATAAACAAACAATCGTTTTACACAATTGTGAAATAAATAACAAAAAATACGACCTTGTAATCACACCTCATACACAAACAGTTGGATACATTAGAACAAAACGACAAACATTAAAGAGAAAAATACTAACTAAACAAAGACAAATAACACGAAAAAGATTTTCAAAAAATCGAAACGCATTTTCAGAATCAGAAACCAACAGTTTAGACGAACTTTATAAACTAAAAGAATCAACAGATAAAAATTGCCCAATTCACGATCAATTATATTTCTCTGACTCAGAAACAACTTCAAATTCATCAAAAAGAGGAAAAAGAAGAATAAAAAAGCAGTATAAACACAAACCAGTACATTTATACAATTGGAATCAACCAATTAGACACATTGATAATTACATATTAACAGTCATCGAACGAAAAAATGAGCTCAACGCACACCCCAGGTGAAGAAAGTCCAGATGATGATGATATTTTCCCCTTTATCGTAGACGCAACCACTGATAGAGGACAGCATATATTCTGCAAAAATTTACTCTTAAATTTGTTTGAACCCGGAATCAGTCCATGTAAAACAGAGTTCCCAGATGTAAAAATCAAAAGACAAATTATCGATCACTATCTAAAAGATATATGTAACCTAACACAACAATACGGAATCTACTCCATAGAATTCAGCTCACCAAACCAGAATCACAGTAAATATATAATTCAAACAGACGACCTTGATTTAGAATTCTCAAAAATATTCTCAGAATATATAAAAAGCATCCAATATAATAACTCACAAAGAGCAAACTCCATATTCACCAATGAAGTTTTTGCGATAATATATAGTTATATCTCGATATTAGAAAACGAAATCCAGATACCAAATGTCTCACCAACAGAAACATCTAAACATATAAGAGTACGACATGAAATCACACTACTCTCTAGTTTTCTAAATATAATTAAAGAAAATTTCACGAAAGATGAAGTTTCACAACATACAAAACACGACTTACAAAAAATCTTGGCATGGTTCATAATAGATTATTTCACACATAATATTGATTTAATTTCACAAGCAAGAAAAAATTTTAGACCCCAAAACTCAAACGATGATACTGCCATCACAGAACAATCAGACTATGTTTGGGACCCCGAATGGTCTCATCCCGCATTCATAAACTTCCCACAATCAATCTCAAGTCAAGCAATAAGTACGATATCTTATGTAAGAGATTATGTACGAGTAATACCATTAACCATTGATGCAACACCATTAAACTATAATACATTTTTACCCGATATGCAAAATAATAGTTTAAACTCTACAGTCATACACAATGAAAACCTCAATGGAACTAGGAATCTTACTCAACAAGATATCCAGACACCATCACACTTCATAAATGAAGAAATCGTACACACAACAACTACACAACAAAGTATTTCACCAATACGTCCAAACTTAACAACACCAAGAAATACAAATTCTTCACAAACACAAGTAACATTACAATCAACCGTTAAACCTTCGGTTGCTCCAAAATATTCACACATGGATTACCAAACATACAAACCCATGACAATACCGCCAAAAACACGCAAAACGTTCACTAGAAACAACTTTGCAGACCATAATTATAATTACACACATCCATCAAAAACAAGTTATCAACCACGAAAAAATTTTAGTAATTATACAAGATCTCGAAACTGGGATAACCCAATGGCACCACCTAATTCAGTAAATATCCAAACAAAATTACATCCTCCACAGGATCGTAGTGAAAACTATCCATTTTTTCAACAAAATAAAAATAAAAAACAAACATCTTATCAAATGGATTACTTATCCTCAGATGATGATTTCTTACAACCAGATATATTTACACCCTATAATCAAGAATATCGTGGACAAGGAATACAGAAACCACATACATATCATAGAATTTTTTCTCCACAACCAATAGATACACAAATTCAACAACCAATTCAACAACAAAACCCAATTAATAAATCTTTTCAACCAATTCAGCAACAAAACCCAATGATTGCAAACTCGTACCAACCAGCACAAATGCAAAATGAAATACCACTCCCATATTATCTTCAACAACACGAAATAACAAGAAATCAACTTTCAAATTTTTCTCAAATGCCAAATGCAGCAGAATCATTACAAATGACGATGAATCCATACCTTATGGGTGGATCATCAATAACATCAAATAAACCTTTAATGGTATTCACAGGAACAGACCCTGAATATTCTGTAGAAGACTATTTAAATGCAGTCACAGCAAATTTGATTTTAAATATAGGACCTGAACCAATTAATACGCCACTACATCAAAACTGGATACATCGACGCACAGCGTTAATACAAACAACTCTAGATGGCGCAGCCCAAAAATGGTTTTCAGTATTGCCTATAGAAATAAAATCAAATTGGAAAAGATTTACACAAGAATTTTCAAAAATGTTTGACTCCGAAAGAAACAAACAACAACAAAGAGTTTTATGTAATGAAATTCGCAGATTACCAAACGAAACCATCAAGCAATTAGCAGTACGAATCGAAACACTAGTTCGAAAAGCATATTCATTAAATACACATGACTATAAAAACACAAAGATGACAGAAATCTTAATGATGACCTTAACACCACAATTAAGGAAAATAGCAATAAAAAAGAGAGCATCCCATCCTTCGTCAATTCGAGAACCCGATTTAGATTTTCGAAAACTAGTAGACAAACTAGAACAAGCAGAAATCACAATGAAACTCGAAGAAACGGAAAATCTGAAATTACAATACGTTAACAGAATTGAAACAGCTTCCACAAATATAAATAATATACAAGAATCAGATACAGATCTCGTTGAAAAAATCACTGAAATACTCAATATTTACGAAAAACACCCAAACTTTAAAGGCAAACCATCTTTCAAAAAATGGTGTAATTATTGCCGACGATACGGACATAGTATTTCTGAATGTAGACAAAAACAGCAAGACAATCAAAATAAACCTCAAAAATATAAAGAACCAAATAAATCATTCTATCAATACATGAAAAAAGATCAAAATCTACCGAACAAAACAGTCTACAGCAACAACAGTTCAGGAAAACCACTCCCGAACAATACAAATTATACAAGAAATCAATCACCATATAACTCAAGTTATAGAGGAAGATCACCAGAACGAAGAAACACGCATAATTCATCACAAAATCACTACAATAGACCAAATAGTCGAAATAACTACTCCAGATCACATTCAAATACACAACGATTTGTTTCTAGATCTAATTCCCAATCAAGAAATAATTATTATCCAAACAATCAATCACGAAATTCATCATACAATAGGAATAGAAACTACTCAAATAATCGGAATAGAAGTTATTCAAACAACCGAAACCAGAATTACCCGAACAATCAATCAAGGAATAACTCATATAATAGATCGAACTATAACAGACCAAACAATAATTACCAAAACAGATCGCGAAATAATTCACAAAATCGACACTCAAGTTATAATAATCGTTATAGAAATTATTCCCAATCACCACACCGAAATAATAATAACTATAATAATTCTAATAATCGCCACAAAAGTAGTACACCTAAACATCAAAGACATATTAATCAAGTACAATCTAATCCAGAAACAACATCAGACCCTCCAGGTATTGATGACACAGTAACTGATACGTTACAACTCAACCAAATAAACTGTGAATCATCAGATTCAGAAAGCGATGCAGAAAACACTCTCTCCATCAACATGATAAAAGTCGAAAATGACTATGAACCTGTTATATATGAAGAACCTTTTTCATCACACATATATGAGAATCAATCAGAACTCCTTCACAATTATTATATTGAACCCGTCCATTCCACACCGACGACACAAAAAACTAATGAAATTAACACTACAAACCAAACCAATGACAAAGAAAAAACAAAATGTTTGAATACAAATCACATCTATCAAAACATACAAAAAGAACAACCCAAAGAAAAAATTTGGACAATACCATTTCTTTTGGAAAGCCCAAAAAGCAAAGAATTTCAACCACCAGATCTTGAAATTGATTTTTTAATTGATTCAGGAGCAGAATCAAATATAATAAACATTCCCACATGGAATGAAATAAAAACCTTACACCCAAAGCTAACACCTCTTGAAACCTCCAGCAAACTAGCAACATCACAAGGATCAACATTAATAAACTACGGAAAAATTCAATTATTTCTTCTCCCCACAAGAACAATGGAGCAAAACAAAATTTTAACCAAACCATTTAAACAAATATTCCATATCACTGATATTAAACATAATATCATTGGAATACCATTTATCTCTAAATATATACCAACAATCAACATCTTGAATAGTAAAATATTAATCAAAGATAAATATACAAAAACAAAAGACACATCCCTAACATTTTTTCAAAGATTAAATAAACAACCACCATTTTTTTCAAAATTTTACCCAATATATAACCAGCAAAGAAAACACTTGAAACCACTATCAGGAAACATCTATAATTTTTCAATCAAACAAGTTCACCAATATGATAAAAAACAAAACAAACAAAAATTTTATATGTCAGATTTTGAATTCAAACCTATTCATAAGTTTTTCAAAATCACAATCTCATCAATAAAATATTTGAAAAACTCGAATTCAGATATTATTTCCTTACATGTATACAACAATACACCTTACCAAGTAACATTACCTTTAGGACTTTTAGGCTATTGCAAAACCAACGCTACAATATTACCAATACACGAAAAAGCATATCGTGTAAAAAATATACTCCAATTACTAGATATTTGCCAATCCACAATCCTTAATGAAGAATTATCTATAAATAATATAATAAGTAACGAAAACAGAAATACGGATTATTTCACAAAAACCCCATATTTCAAACCTACATTCAACATAAGTAACTACACAGAGAATCAACAGAAATTTTTAACAATGTTTAATTTCCAACATTCACAAATAACACAAGACGAATTTGAAAAACTAGCAAAACAGCTAATTAAATATTCATCAGTCTATGCAACATCCAAATTTGATGTTGGCAAAATCAGCTCATCACTACATCTCCCATTAAAACCAGACGCAGTTTTCAAAAAACAAAGAGCAAGTAAAGTACCAATTCACTTACACGATAAAGTGAACAGATTACTCGACATTTTAGAACAATATAACTTTATATCACCAGTAAACAAAGAGGAACAACCAAAAGGCAACACATTTATCAACTCTGTTATCATTCTAGCCAAAGGAGAATCATTAAAAATTGTTCTCGATGCTAGATACCTCAACTCACTCATAGATGAATCAAAGTGTAATTGGCCCATTGAACCAATACAAGTTATTTTAACAAAAATAAACGGAAAATACTTTACCACCGCTGATATGAATAGTGCATATAATCAAATGCCATTAGATGAACAATCACGACGCTTAACACAATTTGTTATTGGAAATCAACAATACGAATTCAACCGCTTATTCTATGGAATATCCATAGGACCAGCAGCATTTTCAGCTTTTATGAGCAAAATTTTTCGACCACTAATACTCAAGAAAAACGCAATCACCTATTTAGACGATGTTTTTATGCAATCACAAACAAAAGAGGAAATGTTCAATGTTTTAGAACAATATCACCAAATACTTCAGAACGAAAATCTGAAGGCCGCCCCCGATAAATCACACTTCTTTTTGACAAAAGTTAAATTCTTAGGGCATAATATAGAAAGAAAAACAATCACTCCATTGAAATCACGTATAGACGCTATTCAAAAACTCCAACCACCAACAAATAAAAAGAAAATCCAAGAATTCCTTGGAATGTTAAACTTTTTAAGCAAATATGTTTATAAAATGCAATTATATCTACGACCATTCTATAACATACTTAGACAACAAAATAATTTTGAATGGAATATAGAACATCAAGCACGATTTGAAGAAATTAAAAAACTTCTAACTGAACAAATTTCAAACACAATTCCAGATTCAAATCAACCATTTTATGCAATGTGCGATGCTTCGAACTTTGGCATCGGCGCAGCATTATTACAATCACATAATAGTACAAATAAAATGAACCTCATATCAGCAAATTCTCGATTATTCACTCAAGCAGAACTAAGACTCTCAACTCTAATGAGAGAATGTACAGCCATAATATATACACTAACAGAATATGAATTTCTGATACTTGGATCAAAACATCCCACAGTTCTATTCACAGACCATAAACCAATCATCTTTCTTTTTACACAAAAGTCTAATCCAAACCACCGAGTTTATAGATTTCAACTCATTTTAATGAAAATACCAAACTTACATATAGTTTGGACCGCAGGAAAAAAATCTTGCATTACCAGACACTTTAAGTCGAAATACGCCACCTGAATTACTTACACGAAAAACCACAGTTGAAATACCCAAAAACATAAAATTATACCTTGCAGAAAATGAAACATCACCCCGATTGGAATGCAAATATGCAGTAAAAACTGACGTTGAACAATCACAAATAAATAATTTACAACATTTTCCACTTTATTTAGATTGTCAAAATAATCACTATGAAGTTGATCTACTTGGAACATCAACTTTTAAACCAATCCCATATTCACAATGGATAAAAAACAACACCCAACAAAAAAGAATAAAACAACACCCGCCTAAAAAAGACCATTTTCCACTAATTGAAAAAGAAAATCTGACTGATAAAATAAACTTATCAGGACCACAAACAAACGATTCAAAATACACAATAAATCAAGTTTTTGACCTCCATGACCCACTTGACACAATACCCTTATCTAATTTAGAAATCGAAAACATTTTTCTCCCCCCAACAGAAACAATTACAATTTCAACACTGAAACAATATCAAAACCTTGACCCAGTAATTCGACAACTGAAATCATGGCACAAATATAAAACTAAACCTATCAAAGCAGATTCAACTATTCTAGGAAACAAAACACTCCTCAGATATTTTCGAAAATTCAACAATACAACAATTAACGAAAACACAGACCTTCTAGAATACAAACTAAATGAATCTACAGTTCCCTGTCTCCCTTTAAGTATGATTCTTATAGCTTTTAATATTTCACATACACAAAATATTAAAGGACACTCTGGATCAGAAAAAACAAATTCAAATTTTATACAAAACTTTTATTTCCCAAATGCACCAATTTGGATAAAAGTACTATGCAATGACTGTATAGTATGTCAACTAAATAAACCTTACCCAAATCAAAAACAAATAGCACAAAAACAAGATTTTAAAGGACAAAGTTTGTACTTTAATCATCGTATCTCATTTGATACCAAAGGACCAATTTCACCCTCATCCGAAGGAAACTCCTACATTATGGTAATTGTTGACGCATTTACACATTATGTAGCACTTAACCCAGTACCACATTGTAACGCTTATTACGCTTACACAACACTCTATGAACACTGGATAGCAAAATTCGGACTACCAGAAATTTTAGTTACAGACAACGGTACAGAATTCATAAATAATGAAATCATCACACTATGTCATTTATATAACATTAAACACAAACCACGTACATCTCACGCACCTTGGACAAACGGCTTAGTCGAAGGTATGAACCGTTCATTACAAGAATATCTCAGATGTATCATCAATGGAAATGATACAAGATATACCGAATGGTCAGCAGATGTAAAACTATTTCCCTTAGCATATAATTCACAAATCACGACAACTTTAGGAATGTCACCATATGAAATGGTTTTTAACCAAAAGCCACGCAAACCAATAATGTTTACAGCAAACTCTCATAAAAACGCACAAGGTTATTGTCAACCAAATAAAGACTCAATTTGTTATAACCTACCATTACATACACACGATGAAGATCATTTTCATCACCCACAAATTCTTAAATTAGCCTCCGGTACACACACCGAATGGATTTTAAACAGAGATAGAAAACACAATGAAATTTACTAAAAGGTAACAAAAAAGTTGTTACAAAGGCAAAATATTAATGTGAACAAATAAATTCACGCTTTACACCAGCCTCCGATTTAAAAATTGGAACATTTGTTTTAATACCCAATTTTAATACTCAAAAAGGAATTTCAAAAAAGTTACAACCCCTTCGTAAAGGACCATACCAAATAATTGCAAAACCCACTGATGTCACATATAAAATCACCGACTCAGATAAAAAAGAAATCGTTCAACACCGAAATAACCTATTACCTTATTATCCAAAAGAATACGCACTCCGCGAACTAACTCAATTATATTCTTTTACAGGTTTAAAAGTTATTCAAAATAACCCACATACGGACACCATAACAAAGGAACAAAATGATATTCACCTCGGAAATCAAAATACAAAATCAAACACCACAAAAAAACAATACAAAAAATCTCGATCAAAATACATCTCAAAAAAAAAGAAAAAATAGAAAAAAGACAGAACAATTAATACCCCAAAAACAAATCGACAAATCAGAACATAGAGAGTCTTCACGACTTAGAAATCAACCACGTAAAAATTATAAAATATTCATCCCACAATCTAAAATATTAAAGAAAGTTGAATTTCAAAAACAACCTTAAATTCTACATTTAAAAATCTTTGCACCTCTGAAACATTTCACACTTTCAATTTTCAAGATAACATGCTGATAAACACGCAGCGATTCTAGTTCAAAATTAGCCAATAGGATTCATCCAATCCGTCACCTTCTATAACTTTAACACAAACCAACTAGACGAAAAATATTAAACTCCAGGCATATCTATAACTATAACTCTACGACCTCCAGGTCAAAAATAAGCAAACCACTCCAACTTGACAACTAAAATAAATATCACCATAATATCATAACCCTCCCTTATCTAATAAACCAAAGATCAACAATATTTCCCCAACTCAGCCCTCAAATACCCCCCAAACAAATATGTTAAATTAGCCTAAAGTAAAAGAACGACCATTTTATTTAGCCTAAAGTATAAAAATCTCAAAAATACCCCAGATCATTTGACAAATGAAAATAAAGACAAAGAAGACCTCCCGATCACCATAAAAATTGCCCCCAACAATTTTTTACGAAACCCAACCCACTTGTCAAAAAACTAATAAATAATCCGACCACACTTGAAAATTGCCCCAAACAACAAAAAATATTCGATCACGAAGCCATTTCTTAAATGCTCTTCTATCAAACAGTCACTAAAATTATCACAAACCTCAAACAATTTTTTACGATACTTGAAACTTTCATAATATTTCTTTTTGATATCCTTGAATCTTTTCTAATACTCTTAATCATTTTTTGTAATATTTTTTTAATTTTCTACACTATATTCGAACTATTTCTCCAACTTTCAAAAACCCTTGATTATATACACAGGTACGATTTATAAAATTGTCTAAATGATACGAACTATTTTCAGTAGAACTGATATTTTTCTACTATTTGTAATTTTCATAACATTTCTATCATCCCTCATTTTGACTATATGCAAATGTATAAAGAAAGCAATCATCACATTCGCTCTAGCAACAATCCTCCTAATTCTTTTCTTAGAAGAATACTTTAATAAACATTAACTTTTTCACTAAAAGAATAGACCAAAAAGCTATTAAAAATTGCTACCCAAAAGTCACCAAGTCAGTCTTCACCGACATCATCCCAAGATAACCCAACAACACCTTCAACTACCAATAATCCTCATACATCTACACGAATTTCCTTTCAAGATAACCCATACACTTTTGAAGAACGACACGCTCGTTTATCAGAACCACTAGAACCAGCTCAACGACAAGCACCTCTAAGCGAACCAACATATAACTTATACCCAACACTACCACAAGAATTAAGTAGAATAAGAAATCCTAGTCAAAACCAAAAAACAGTCGAAATAAATAGACAAATTATACATCCTCGACGGAACAAGAATTTTCTAACTCCCCGAGTTCATTTTGATATACCTCAATCCCCATCACAAAACACTCCAGAAAACCCCATTGGTATATTACCAGAAACCCCTACGCTTCTTTCACAACGTAGCACCTCAAGCCTACCATCAGATTACTTAGGTTCAACACCAACATCTGAACAAATACGTGAAAATCCCTTTAACCCCCCAAACCAGGCATCACGACTACCATATTGGACAACACATTCATTTACACAAGGTGAATTAAATTTAGTCAATGATCCAATAGATATTTCTACGGATACAACAACATCCTCATCACTACCAGAAACATTATCACTACCATCAACACCATCAATAAGCCAGATTTCACCACCACCTTTTAACTTAAATTTTCCAAATAATCTCGACGCCAGATATCGAGAACAATCATCAACAAATATCCCTTTAAGACTAGATTGGAATACATTTACAGCCCCTCCACCATTATTTGGACAACATCTAGAAAGTAATCGCCTCCACAACTGGGCACTTAATAGATTACAATACCGACAAGACATTCACGACGATATCCGTGATCACAATATCCAAATACTTCAACAAAACAGTTTACAATTAAAGTTTGAAATCACAGTTAAATTAAACAACATTACTCAACATCCCTACCCATTAAACCCACCAAACATAACAGCTCAGTCACTACCACCACCATTTATAACCACTGAAATAATATATAAATACGACAGATATACCAAAAACACAATTGGTTACATCACATTTTATAACCCATACTCAGGATTATCATACACATGTATATTCTAAAATTATTAATTTTTCTCCAACTCCTTTTTCTAGTAATCTCAAATCAAAACATAAACCCGCACAGGACCCCAAGATTTATTAGTAACACATTACGATTGTGAAGAAAACGAACAAAAAACACTACACAAGTATGCAATAAATCAAGTATCACAGTGCGAAACAGAACCCCAAGCCATAGAAACTACAAATGTCATAGCAACACTTTATTCAAAAGCCCGAGCAACTACAGTTATAGGATATAAATTCACAGCAACATTTTCTGAAAAGAAAGTACATTGTTCACAAGTCTCAAACGGAAATAAAAACCGACTTGACCATGAATCATTCTACCAGAGTAATATAGAACGACTTTTACATCTCAATCCCGAAGATTGTAAAAACGAGTTACTCCGACTAAACATCACCAAAAATAAAAACACAGATAGAAATTTGGTATATTTCCAAGTTTTTTCAGATTCTGTACATCAAGCAGAACTTGAAAGATATCAAGGACATATAAAATTAGATGAAAAATACCCATACAACGGCGCACACGGACGATTAACCTATGACATACACGATAAACACTGGATACCACACATTGGTATAAATGACCCATCAAACTGCAAAGCAGACACAAAAAATAAAGGATACCAAGAAATAATGTTTTTCGATTGGAAAATACAACTCGAAAAAATACAACTCACACGAGATTTATCAGACAACACAATGATTTACCAAGGAATTAGATTACCTTGTAAAAACGACCAAGGTTATTGCGACCCTACAACCAGAACACAAGCAACAATTGTTTGGTTCCCCGAAGACACATGTACAACATTTCAAGTAGCAAAAATACACGCTCGTATGATAAAATTTCACGAAAAATATTTTATACAATCAATACCATATGAACATGTAAATCCATTACGCAAAATAAGTTCAAATTTTCGAAACATTCATAATATAGAAAATAAATTAACACGTTTTCAAATATATCAAGAAACAGAACTTGCATGTAAATACAGAAACCCACTTCACAAAACACAATACTCTGAAATATTAGTTGAATACGAAAATGGATTCGACATGACCACTGGAAAAATAAAAGTCGACCCATACGCCACAAGTCATCCCCTAAACGAAGGAACATCATATATACCAGTTAATTTTCAAAAGAATACAGGTCAACCTGGTGGACATTTAAAACCCCAAAACGATCAAAGCACACGTTTACAAGAACTATCACTAATGAATAATACATATTTTGGTAATATCCACTATGATATTCACTTAGATATGAAACTAGACTACACGATTAGCCGAATTTTTCAAGAAATGTCACTCTCCGAATTAGAAACATTACACCAACTATGCGAATTAGAAAGAACACAAATATTACAATCACTTGCACTAGCAGTATTAAAAATACCCTACGCAGGATATTTACTATCAGGAAATAGATCAAATTTTTTAGACTATGAAGGAAACATCTTATGGTTTTATACTTGTACTAAAAAAGTATCACCACTATACGTTTTTGAAGATAAACGATGTTATAAAAGAATCCCTATCTTTTATAAGAATAAAGTACATTTCGTTGACATACTTTCACGAAGAACCTATTTCTGGGATACCGCAGTTCCATGTGGATCAGAAAATAGCCACAACGTAGTACAACTAAACCCTGATGAAGATAAATATTACCTTCTCACCCCATATCCCACATTAATGCAATCACTCAAAAAATTTTCACCAGAAAGCATTCGCGCTATCGCTCGAAACCCAAATATAGACTTACAATCAATAGGAATATACTCAAAATCAGATATTCAACATCACATTAGAACACAACAATTCCAGGAATTATTAACACAAATGGACACAATACAAAGACAATCAATTGACCAAAACTTACGCAAACTTGCCGAAACCGCAGGATTTGCAGACATCTATACGCAAGACTATAGCGGATATTTTAAAGACATTAAAGATTATATATATCTAAACGGTGAAAAATACCGTCCCCAAGATATATCACCTATCAATATTTTTAGCTTTGTTACACTCAAGAATGAAATTCTTGATTTTCTAGGATGGCCCTACTACATCTTAGAAAAACTAACTATTTTATACGCAATGTTTAACTTTATTGGATTTCTTTTTTCACTCTTAAAAGGAATCTATAACACATGTGCTATACACACACAAGTCAATAGACAAGCAAGTGTAGCACGCATACTATTTGCAGGATTTTTTGGAATATTTTCTACATCTATAAACAAAATTCTTTTAGACGCACAAATAAAAGAATATAACACAAAAATAGCAACAAGACAGAACACATACGACGAAGAACATAACAATGCAGACACAACACCAACAGCACCACAGTTACCACCCCTACCACATAACCATCCATTATCCCTAGTCCCACGTAATTTTCGAAATTTAGCCATAACACATAATAATTTTAGACCAACCATATCACAAAGTCCCATCCAACATATAATGCCACACCACTCACAAGATGAAAATACTTATGAACAAATTATAGAACAACCCCATACCACCGCTTTTCAGTCTCAAAATAATAATTTTTTTAGCCCACGATGAGCCGACAACTTGGATCCCTACACCGATCAAATTCCCACCCAACCAACCTCACCACTCCAATCCCAATAATACCACTTTTTGCTTTTCCGCCACCCGATTTCCCATCCAGTAATGTAACATCCGGCATGAATTCCGATACTAACTCACACATCTCAGTTTTATACTCCATCTCACAACTCAATAACCCGAATATTGAAACCCCCGATGAATTTGCCGACTCCGAACCATCTCCATCAAATAATTTTCACACCAATCCCTTAAATTTTTCCCAACCCCCTTTTCAACCCATACTACCAAATAACCCTGACCCAACCAATTCTACACCCTCTTATGCTTCCCAAGTCACTCCAACCTACTCCTCACTTCACTCAAACCAATCATCTCATTCTTCAGACACCCCCCGAATCTCCCCAGAACTAGATAATTTCATTACCTTACAACAACAATCCTATCACCTTGACACCCCAACCATAAACCAAATCTCATCCACAATAGATTCATCCAACCCTCCTACCCCTACACCCCCTTCAATTTATACTGATTCATTAGCACCATCATCCACAACTACTGTATCTTCACTCAGCACTAAAAGAGCTTACCGCACTTTTAAAAGGAAGTTCCCCAACCATCCTTTCCCAGCGAAACCAGGAACAGCCCGTGAATACATCAACCATCCACAACACACTATAACAAAAGAATTTTTAGCTATCACCTTACCCTCATTTCCACAATACACCTTAAACACCCCTCATGACACTAACGAGACACGTAACTTTGTAGACGAATACGTTTTAATGCCTACCCTTCCTTGGACCTCATATTATCATTTTACAAATCCCCTTTGCTTACCTTTATCTAACACTCATATCGATATAGAACGAAATATGGACATGCTATATCGACTCACTACACCACTAACACCTAGACAATTTACTTACATTGGATACAAAAAATCACTAAAAACACACACTGCACCCCGAGCTAATGAATATACACTAGAATATTACGACCATAACATCATCAGAACAAACCAAGATCAATTCTTAGACGACGATCGCTTCGCTAACCCACAAATCACCGAGAAATTTTTCATTAAAACACCATATGTATTTACACTAAATATCTTCGATAGCAAGTTTGACCACATTATCTCAGAAGCACTAACAGACACGCAAGCCTACGAAAGTTTTATAGAACGCTTCCAACTATTTTCACTAACCTTTCATTTCCTTGCACCACATGAAAGAGATTTGCACTGCTCACACGATATTATGTTGCGCACTAAACAAACACACACATATACTTATTATCGTTTCATCCAAAATCACTTTGACCTACACACTCCCTCCAGACAACCACACCATCGTTTTCAATTCATCAATTCCAAATACACCTCACCATTCTTTCTTAACTTCACATATTGCATTAAAGATACTAACCTTCATGGTATTCTTCGAAATTATGATCCCATAACCCAAATGTATATCTTTTGTCCCATCACCAAGACCTTCAACGCAGAAGAATCCCGACCCTTCCTCATCCCACACGAGTTTGTACAACCTATAGAAATCCCCATTTTAGAATTCATCCATAACACTAAATTCAACCACAAATTATATAATCTAATCCAAAACACACCTTATGAATTTGCAGTTGGCACTGAAGAACTAACCACAATTAAGGCACTTCAATTGCTTTGGCCACTGCTTCAAACTAAAAATATCATCCGCATATTAGCCAAACTACTAACAACTTCAGATCTCATTCACGACATTTTCCCCCACGGTTTCTTCCCCGACGACTAACAGGTAAGTATGAATTATACATATTACTAATTAATTCAAACATTATAAACTCACCATTCTTTATCCATGTTTTCTTTAGAATTTTAGCCTTCATCCAACGATCATCTGAAAAATTCACAAAAGAAAATTAAAAAATAGCAAACTTCTTCAAAACTGTTTAAAACCCTATTAAATTTTTGCACCAACAATTAAATAAATATAATACCAATGCAGTAAATTAATTTATAAATTTTTCCCCCACCAGCAGTAAATCTAATAATGATGAAAATTTGTAACTTAATTTCCCCCAACAACTAGCAGTAAAATTAAAATTCTATGTAGTAAATTCATAAGAAGCAAAAGCAGTACTAACCTTTTGATATTTTCATTCACTCGCATAAGAATTCTATCCACACTCGCACAGCTCGTCCACGAAGAATTGTTTAAAATAATGAATTTCAGTTTCAAGCTTTCACACTCGATAACTCTAACACAAGATAACACGTTTCAAACTTTCCTTTAACCCGGTTGGAAAGGAATTATATACTAAACAAAACTAACCAATGCAGCTTACTAAACACCACAACACATAGCATAACAGCATGACTAAGAAAAGGAAACCAACGGTACCCAAACCGGATTAACCCAGTTTAAAACTGGATAAATTATTCTTTTGAAGACTATTATAAAGTCTAAGAAAGAAATAATAAAACACAAAAAAGTCGAAAGACAAACCCATACCACAAACAATTTGATTTTTGAAAAAAGGACACAACCAACAGAACATAAGAAAAACCACAACAAACCCAACATAAAACGTTGTCACATAACAGGACCTCTCACAAAGACCGCATGCAATCATACTCCCACTCCTGGCCTAACCCACCAAGAAGGACGTCCTGAGCATGCTCTATAGCCGGCCTAACCCACCGTGCTACATCCACGCTTTGTGACCACACTCCTATTTTTAATAAGAGCTACTCAAGGGTGAGTAACTCTTCAAAATAACTGAACTAAAACAAAAAGCTTTTGTGAAAACAACTAACTAAAATCATAATTAAAAAATATTAAACTAATAAAAGGTTTATAAAATGTAAATTACATTATGCAATACATAGATCAGAATACAACACCAAGGACGAACATCCAAAGACAAAACGACCCTACTACACTCGAGAAAGAATGGCCAACTACAATCAATATGCCGCCCACAATCACAACTCAAAGGATTTAGAGTACGACTTGACTTCGCAGAAAAGGACTTCATTGAACTAGACCAATGACCACCTCGATGTTCAAGTATACGTACAGATCCGAGTAACCAGGCATCCCCACCACGCACAATCTCCACGCCATTCCCAGACAAGGTCAAACACAAAGAAGTTCTCACCAATGAAACAGAAAAACCTGACATAGCCAACCATTCTGAAATCAGATTTGAGTTTGTTGCGAAAACCCAGTCGTTGTCTTGAGAAGACACAATGATTGAATCTGGGACTTCTCTAATAAGAAAACCCAGAAGAAATAAGATGTTCGCCAAATACCAACGTCCATCATCCATCTTTCGAATTGCAGAAAAACTATTCTAAAAAACTCTGTAAAACCCGGATGGGTGGAACCTGATCTAAACTACATTTTATGATTGGATAAATTAGATATTTTACCAATGTAAAGTATTTAATATTAACCAATCATGATCCATCTAACTAACAATCCACTTATTTGTAAGTGCTGAAATTACTTGTAATTTCAGCACCAGAGAGATTTGAATTTAACTTAGAAATTAGTTGAACTCTCCCGAGTACTTCAGCAGCCGCAATAAACCAGTATACCCTAGATCTATTGAGCCTAGCAGAGACTAGTTAAACAACCTGAGACTAGATAGTATAAGAGTAAGACTAGGATTGGTATTAGACTAAGAAGTTGCACGAATCTATCCGGCCGAAAATAAGATAGCGTGACGAGCAGACGGTGTACCCTATCCGAAATTACTCTATGAGTTATACACTTCGGTCCTAACTCACTCATGACAGTTCTTTCAGCGAATTTAAATTTTTTCATTGAAGTCAATAAGCTAACAAAGATGATATAACAAGAAAACTTAGTTAATGTCCAACTGAAGGTAACACTTTTCATCATGAGCATAAACTTTGAATGAGGCAACAATGAAAAAACAAAACTCAGTTTAAAGAGAAAAAAACTATGAAAAAGCTATGAAGCAACAAGACCGCCCAATTTTTTATGTGATGATCGCTTTAGAATGCGATGATCACATTTTTTAAGTTCTATTTTTAAGATACGAACACGTTTTTTCAATTTTATCATTTTGTGTTTAGGATTCTGAAAAACGCCAATTATGAAAAGTTCAGAGTTTCAGGGTCGATGTTTTCTTTTAAACTCAAAAAGTATTGATTTTTTTTGTCATTACCTATTGATCCAATTTTCTCAAATTATGTAGATTTTTATCAACAAAACGGACAAACAGAAAAACTTCTAGAACTTAAAAGGGCGTTGATTCCTTGTGTTTTTTTTGAATTTCGTAAGGTTGAAGTTTTTTTTTCAGAAAACAAATCTTTTCTTGTTTCTGTTTCCTTGCATTCATTGCCTCTTTTCCAACTGTCTGTTGGCTATGTTTATTAGAGAGGCGTCGGTCTCAGTTCTTCGCGACTGGCAGTGGCGGCTGTGGAGGTGTGCAGGAGGAGGCTCTGGACGAGGACCAGCTGAGCCAGGAGGTGGAGGTCAGGCTGGAGGAGAGTGACACCACAGTGTTGCTCAACATCGCCCCCAGTGCCATCAGCAAAGGCAACAATTCCTCTCTTTTCAAGTTGAACAAAATATACTGATCATGCTTTTGCAAAATCATTTCTTTTTTAGTCACCTTTCGCCTTTACTTAATTAACACTATAAAATGTTTTCATATCTTTCTTAAACTACGTATTTGACAAAAATAAAGAACGGAATTGGAAAAAATGGACAGATCTTCTTCACGGAAAAGAATTTTGCAACACTAGGCTTACAATTAATTTCCCATCGTGATAGCCGACGATAGGTACTTTTCGTAGCTAGTTTTGTTTTTTGTCCCAGTGAGCGGAGGGGGTTACGCTCGCAGTGTTGTCCCGGCGGACGATGACGACGTGCGGACCTCGAGGAGCTATGCAGAGAGTTTCCGAACGGGTGTTCCGACAATGCAGGGCGGTGGGGGGATGGGGGGACCTCCGCGGGACTCGATTGCGATGAGTCAGAGGAACACTTTGATGTCGGCGATTGGGGGAATGGTGGAAAACAGTGTGGAAATACAGATGCAGAAACTGAAGATGAGAAACGAAGAATACGCAGAGTTCAGAAACAAAAACAAAGGTCCAATTCTACCCATAATTTTTGTTCTGACAATCGTAACAAAAAGAAGGGAAGGAACTATGGCGTAGAGTTGGTTCTTTTCCGTCCAATTTTTAACCTCCCCAAGAATTCTCCTAAGGTTCAAGTTAAATATCATACTGAATCCGTATTGGTCGTGTCCGGATGAAAAAATTCAAAAAAATTCTGTCAATGATGGAACTACGAAAAAAACTTTTACAGACGGCAGAACACTTAACTTAATTTTTTGCAAGTTTTTTTTCTGTTCTGTTACTCAGAAGTACCTATCTTTCTTGCGTTATTCAATCAAAGTAAACTAATTTTAGGTTTTCTTACACATTTTTTATTTTTTTCTTGTTGTAATTAAACGCAGTCAAGACACTTAAACAAGTCGTGCTTGTTTTTTCAAATTTTTTTTCAAGAAACAACCCAAAGAACTTGAATGATTACAAACAATAATTCATAGAAAAAAACGCCTTTATGAAAGCCCATATGTTTTTATGCTCAAACGAATTCATTTCATATTCATTTGCTTAATATTAGGCTAATTGTGCTCTCCTAATGATCACCAATTGGGTTGCTTGCAGGGGCGAATTTAAGGGGGGGTGGGGGCGGACCTTTTTTTCTCAGGGATTCGACCCACTGCCGACCCGACCCGACCCAAAGGGTCCCCCTTTGATAATTTTTAAGAAATCCATTTTTGGCGGACCGACCCTGAAATTTTTCTAAGGGCGCTTTTGGCGCCAATCTATACTAATTTTGAGGGGGAAGCACGCGCCGAAAAAACGCGATTTTTAGTCGAAGTTTTCCAAAAAGTGCCCAAAAACTGCTTTTTGAGTGTTTTTTCAAAAACTTGCCAGCGGCCCTGAAATTTTGGCCAAAACAGCGTCTTTTTAGTGCTTTAGGAGAGTTCACTTTTTGGAGAGCTTGGCTAATCAGTTTCATAAACCATAAGTGTGTGGTCAAATTATGATAACTTAGAAACCTCAACCCCCCTCCCCCTTGTTGAGTTAAAAATCCTGGAACCTTGCATCCATTTTTCGTAACAGATTCATTCCGAGACCAAACTGTGCACTGGGTAGGCGCACAATTTTGTGTCTGTATGGTTTTTGATTCCAGAGACAAATCTCTGCACATGTTCCATAATGTAAGTGGATTCCGCTTACAAAAATTTCAAGGGTTCCTGAAACAATTAGCTGTAACGTAAATTTTGTCGGCCAAATTGTTTTTTTGAGGATCTTGCACCAAGCAAATATAGCTAGTTGTTCTAGATTCCGCAAAAGTTAGTGGACTCCGAAGTTTGTTTATTACTGAACTTGCAAATTAACAATTGAAAGCTAGAGCTGGGATGGTTCAGTATTCGGTTTAGAAATCAATATGAAGCTCAGAAACAATCATCAGTATTAGAGATGAGATGTTTTAATATTTAGTTCAAAAATCTTCATCAGTATTTGAGATTGAAGTTGGGTGTAAGTTGGCAGGAGATCAAGAATTGAGGTCGAAGTTTGGTGTAAGTGGGCAGGGATTGAGATCGAGGCTGGGTGTTTGACAGGAATTGAGATCAAAAATGGGTGGTTCACATAAATTGGGATCGAAGTTGGGTGTAAATTGACACAAAATGAAATTGAAGCTGAGTGTTTGACAGGAATTGAGATCGAAGTTGGGTGTTTTGCATGAATTGAGATCGAAGTTGGGTGTTTGACAGGAATTGAGATCGAAGCTGGGTGTTTGAGAGGAACTGATATCAAAGTTGGGTGCTTCACATAAATTGAGATCGTAGATGGGTGTAGGTGGGCCATAATTGAGATCGAAGTTGGGTGTAAGTTGGGGGCAGGAATTGAGATCGATGAACTGTTCGATGGTAATTCTAACGATGGTATTTCAAACGATCGTTGGTAATTCAGACGGTATCTGATGAACTGTTAGGATTAATTGAGATTGAACTTGGTGATGACCGCATGGCAAATAAAGATGTAATTTAAAACTGTACTGCAGATGTAACTGAAACCCATAAGCAAATTGCGGATTTCATTTACAATTTGAAGATTCCGCTTGCAATTTGCGGATTGAGCTTGCAATTGCGGATTCCGCAACAGCTCAAGTTTACTATACGCATGTCTTAACATTTTTAGTAGAATCCACAAACTTATCCGTCTTCCGCAATTATTGGTGCAGAATCCGCAAATTCGCCTATATTTGAGCGATTTTGAGCGAAAAGTCTTATGTATAATTGTTTGTGGTATTCAAAGCAGCAAAAAAATTCAAACAAAATTAGAAATGTTGCGGATTCCGCGACAAATCTGATTTTGACCTGTTGCGGAATCCGCTTACACTGCACAGAATGCACAGTTTGGCCTCGTATTTTAGTGTTCCTCAACCGATCAAGGATGGTTACCTTGCGAAAAACCTGCAATATCCTATAGAAGACAATTTATATCCTTTAAAAATTGTGCAAAGTTTTTGCAAGATCTTGCAAGACAATCAAATTTTAAGATTGCTTGTTTTTAGCAAGATCTATGAAAGTTTAATTAAATAGTGGAAAAAAAACACCTTACGAGCAAAAACAACATATTAGGGTTCGTGGAAAAATTAAGCAACGTTAGCAACTTATTCATACCAAGAATATTTTGCCCCAGAATTTTTTATTTTTCTTGTTATAGGCGATTGAAGGCTCAAGTCTTAATTTCTCACGAAAGCTAAAAATGCCTTTGGTTTCAATTGTAAACATAAATTAAAAGCCATAGCATAGCGCATATCACTGGTTATCTTGGGTGGTTATCTTGGGTGGTTATCTTGTAAGATTTCCTCCAATTTGTAAGTTTCCGCAATTATTGTGGTTTCCGCGATTCGGAGAGGATATAGTGAAGGCTATCCAGCCTGTCTAAGGATGGTACGACCCTCTCTTTTTTACCCACTCTCAATTGCAAGAAAATCTTGCAAGATAAACAAGACTGAGGTTGTTGTTTGTGCAGAGAAGGAGGAGTTTCCCAGCCGAACAGTGCAGACGATGGATTGCAGCAGTCGGAAGAATAAATTCATGCAGACCAGTCGGGTGGTGAGAGTTCACAGCGAGGCGCAAGTGAGTCAGAGCGACATACACGACCAGATGACCACGTTCGACCAGGAAATTGGTACGACACCATTACGCCATACTTTTCAAGGGGGGGGGGGTCCCTCATGCCTTCCCCAGCGTAAAAATTGAACGCGCGGTACAAGTGTGATAGAAAAGTCTCAGTAAATACCAAATGTGAGAGAGGTCCCAAATCACAATAAATTTAAGCGAATACAGCTATTAACTAAATCCATGTGCGCGGATCAGTCGTTTTGAAAAATTTTCTCAAATTTTTCCCCTAATTAACTTTTGCGCATACTTACTCGATACTTTCATTGACATCATGAAAGCACTAAATTGAACAAACTTGAGGCACTCTTTTACATCAGGGGGTGGTTCTTTTCTTGGGACCCTCCATCACACTTCTACCGAACGCGTCTTTTTGCAGTGACGCTAGTGCAATTGCGTAGCTTAAGCTAACATACCGGTTCGAACAAAACTGATAATTTGATTTATAATATTCAAGAAGTTATCTCCATCAAATATTCACCTACTCTTGCGAGCAAAAAAACTTGTGCAAGCAAAAATAAATTAGTGACTCAATACTTCAATGTTGCTGTTTCTTAAGAGGATTATTTCGACGACTACGGCAACGATGGGGACGACCAATCAGGAGACAGAGACTATTCGGGAAAGGAGGAAGGAGAGACGGGAGCCAGGAAAGTACGAGCGAACCTTCGGGATCTGTTCGGAGAGTCCCTGCGTGTGACTTACTGTGAGACGAACGACGACAGCGGAAGAAACAGAGACAAACCTATTAGACTCCTCATCAAGGCGTCTATCAAATCTCAGCACTCACTGACTATTTAGTCAGTTTTCCAGAATTAAAATAGCATCAGTGATCCGTGCTCGTAGCTTGAGGGTGAAGCGACATTGTCCGGCCCAGAAAAAGAACCAGAAAAACGCGTGTAGATCTTAAGCGGGGGCACAACAGCAGCTCTCCATGAAGAGCTGAGTAGCTCGTATGTTGGTCCTTTCCGTCCTAACTTAACAGCGTCTCTGTTTTGATGATGTTCACTATTGATGATCGGTCGAAAGTGTACATCGTGAAATATAAAAAAGGATCGGGTCAATTCAAAAAAAAAACGTCCGCGACTCACCAACCCCCCCCCCCCCCCAGCTTTTACATCCGCCCATGGATATTTGTAATTTTCGGGACGCTGGCTTTTGTCGATTTTTCAACTTTTTCGAATTTAAGTTTCCGAGCAACTTTTAGATTCTAGCGAAATGATGACTTTGTAACTTTTTTCCCATATCATTAAAAAGGCAAAATGATCAAAAAATGCCAATTGAAACAAGAATAAACATTAAGAACTCTCAACTGCTGTTTTCACTAAAAATACACTATTGGCTTTTTTTTTTAATTCAAAAGGTCAAGAAACATTTTTGTCAGACTGGATTCAGTTTCATCCAGGAATGCATTTGCGGGGCACGAGGGCAGGGGGGCGGGGAGGTGGGGGTCGCAGTCGGCTCTTTTACGGAGCCCATAAACCCTTTCCCCTCCTATTCCCTGTTTAGTATTGTTCAAATCTGGATACTATTCTCTGCTTCATTTTATGCCTCTCAATTTTTACGACTAGCGTTAATTGTTTTAAGGTGCTCTCGTTTGATACGGACAGTAACTAATTTTAAGGAGAGAATGCACCCCCCCCTCCCCCAAAAAAAAAACAATACATACGGTCTTTTCAACGTGGTGATCGCAAAAATTGGTTTTGGAAAAACTTTTTGTTCGACCACAAAAACCTCGGCAAAAATTGAACGTTTCGTCGAAATTTCTGATGATGCACCCAGTACCACCCTTACGTACCTCCAGAAAACTCTTCTGGCTCTAAATTTTTCTCTGTCGCTTTCAAAACCATGGCCCTATATGGAAGTTTAAGGGTGAGTGCTTTGATCATCTCAAAAGGGACTGAAATCGACCCCCGATGGTGGAGTAGGGGGGACAGCAGTGCCCTACTCTGCAGCCCCCACTGAAAGACTGAGGGGTGTGTTCTATAATGTGAACACTAGAATGGCGTCCAGAAACAGCGGCACTTCCACCGGACTCAGGTGAACACTCACACAAAATAAATTCATTCATGTTGTCAAAGACCAGTCTGAAAAAACAAACTGTCACAGGGGCCGCAGAAAAAAACACATGAAACTGTTCAATTTTTTTTTTGAATTTTACGAATGAAGCTGAAAAATTAGTCAAAATGAGGTCATAATAAAGTTTTTGGAGCGCTCGCAAATTCAATTTGCTCGATTTAAAAAAGCTTGACAAAGTTTTTGAAAAAGTTTTGGAAATCCGCCACACCCTCCCATCCCCTCAAGAAAACCCTAGATCCGCCTCGGCAGAAGCACCCTAAGATTCACATTAATAAAAAAGGTTTGATGACGATTTGAAACGAATTGCTGAAGAAACTAAATAAAAGTTTTTGTTCAGCTCGAGCGATGCCGAGATTAATTTGCTGATCGATGCAAGTTCATCTGGCGAACACGCGCACAGTAACAGTGCCCTTGAACAGAGCAGAGAACTGTTGGACAATCTATATAAGATGGAGCGCATCTTCAGCTGGAACCAGTTCAAACGGGAACTCATCCAGATCTACGGGAGCCAGAAGTTGATGAGTGATCAAAGAGAAAGGGACGAAATAGCGGGTGAAGGAAGAGATGCATTGGATATTTTGGACCAATCGCTGCTGGTTAGTTCCATTCTTTTAAACAATTGTTCCAGTCTTTGAAGTCAGACTGATTTAAATTTCCCAATGGTTTTCAGAGCAATTTTTCACTGATAATCTTTGATAATGACAACCAGATAACGAGATCTAAGATTTGATAAAAAAGAACATAAAAATACTTTTCGGAAAAATAATGGTAAAGTATTCATTTAATTTTGCGCGTTTTGAAGAGAATTTGTAGTAAATAGGGGAATTTGTAGTTCGTGCATTTGGCATTTTTAAGGGAAAAACGAACACTTTTTGCTTATTAGAAAAAACATGGCAACCATTAACAATGAGTTTTGACCCCTGTTTTGCTTCTCGACCCAAAATAATCATATTAAAAATAATAACAATGATTATAATAATAATCATAACAGTAATCATAATAAGCATCATAATCAAAATAATAAAAAAAACTAATTATGAAAATCATAATCATATGCATAATCATATAATGAAAAGAATAACAAATCACAATAATCTTCATAATCATAAAATTAATTATGACAAACAAAATAATAATCATAATCATAATCATAAGAAACTTAATGATCAAAAAAGTAACCATAATCATAAAAATCATAATCATGATCCCAATAATCACAATAATCATTAGAACAAACAAATAATAATTATAATAATCGAGATGAAAATTATAAAAATAGTCATAAAAATCATCACAATAATAAAAAAAATCCAAAATAATTCATCTAGATCAGACGTCGAATTGCTTGCAACGTTTCATCTTCTGAACAAATTGTCAGTTTTATGTGAATGCTGTTTTGTTTTGACTTTGATAATGAAAGAAATTGCGGAAAATGTATTTTGAAACTGAAACATCCCAAATCTGAAAAATATCAAGTTCTTGTTATTTCAATGCTTCAAAAACCATTCCCCAAATAACAGATATTATTATTTTCAGTTTTTGAAAAATAGCTCAAGGGATTGATGGTGATCTAGACGCAATTTTCATGAAGAACTAACTATACAGAAAGATTGCAGAACTAAAGTAGTTTTAATACTTTCTCGAGACTTGCTCTTGAAGAAAGATATCAGTAAGTAGTATTGTAATCCGCCGTGTGTCCTTAGGGGGGGGGGGGGGGTCTTTTCGACGGTAGGGGTCTTTGGGGTCCTACCAAAAGTAGGGTCCAAAAGGACCCATCTTTTTTAAAGACCCCAAAGTACCCTGCCCGAAATAAAAAGACCCCTCTCTAAGGACACCCGACAGACAAAATACTTTGGTATTTATTTTCGCGCGGTGGTTAAATTTAATCCCTTCCAAACTTTCCCACCACTAAATAAGTATGGGTATATCCGGCTGCGGTTTTTTCGCTTATTTTTATCTAAAAGCTAATCCTTTTCGTTCATATAAATATGAGTTTACATAAAGTACCATTCATATTTCCTTTTAAAAATTGTTGGTAATTATTGTTCGTTTCTCTTTCTTATTTTATTTTCAAACTTATTTCCAAGTCTCCCTTAATTTCGACTTGCACCATTTTGATTCTTTTAGCCTTACTATTAGCTTACTTTGGGAAACTTCGCTCCTGCTTCAATCCTTCGCTCCTGCTTCAAGGGTAAGTTGCAATTACCAGTCTCTTTTGCGCCGGTCTATTTAACTTAAAACAATGTTTGCTGAATGTTTTATATTTACAAATGTACAGCCGTAATTCCAAGTAACAAGGCAATTTGGCCGACATTTTCAAGTGAAAAATTTTATTGATCAACTTTATCAAGTTTTCTCCTTTTTTTCTGACTAGAACGAACAGACGCTTCTGTTAGAATGAATGGATTATTGATAGGCGGAGGGTCTCTTGAACTGCTAGCTGCGCTTTCTTCTTGAAGCTCTTCCTCCGTATAGCTTTCTTGAAGAAAGCCCCAATCTGGGACCCGGAATTCCGGCGATTGCCAGCTTTCGCTGTTTTCGCTGCTATAAATCGGGGTATTTGTCAACTGTGAGTTTGCCCACTCGCTTTCTTCCGCAATGGCCTCGAAGAACACATTTTCTTCTGTAGACCTGTGTCCAAAGGGCAATGTAGCTATCCCGTCGAATAGTAAGAACCGCTTACTATCGAAGGGTGAAAGGGCAATTCGGTTCTGCGCTATGGTTATGTTGGTATGGGCTTTCGATTTTATTGAGTAGTTGTATATACGAAGGGTTTTTCCACTCAGTAATGTTTCCCTGAACCTCTGGTGTGTAAGTTGCTGCTGGGAGTGTTGTACTACTCCTTTTGCACTCCTTTTGCTAGTTGAATCTAAATAAAGAACAAAGATTAGCCCATAAACATATTTTAGCTTTGTAAGACCAGTTCTAGTATTAATAACGAAAACGGTTCCCAAATTTGAATATTTTGAAGACTCAATATATAATAACATTCCAATTTTTTCAATTCCAAAAAGTTTAAATATCTTAATTCATTCCAAATCATAAAAATTCCAAAAAGTTTAAATATCTTAATTCATTCCAAATCATAAAAATTCCAAATCGTGTCATTATCAAAAAATCATTCCATAAAAAAATTTTAAATTTGTTAACGTCAAAAGTTACAAAAGTGCGTTTGTGGTGAGTATTTGTTTAAAACATTTTAAATGATGAATGGTTCTTCATTTTAAGTTTTTAAATGAAGAATCAGAGCCTTTCAGGGCTAGTTATGTCTAATTAAATTGACAGGGATCAACAAAAGTTATTAATTTGGTCCCAACAAAATCCAAAACCCCAATGAAGGGAACCCTTAATGTAAAGAAATGGAGGGGACTTGGAGAGGTGCTTTTTTTTAATACTAACCTGCATATTTCAACGAGTAGAGCTTTGGTTTCAACGCGATGAATTCTGCAATGATTTTTCCCGCCGCCTCGTCCTTAAATTTCAATACAACCTTCTTATTCACATTGCTGAATAAGAAGTGATCGCTTGGGTAGTTGGAAAAATCGAAACTATCGGTCAGTTTTTGCAGATCTGCGTATACGTCTTCGGTTTTTATCGCATAAATAAACGAATCTGTGTCACTGTATAGCAGTTCAAGGTTCATGCTTGCTTTCATTTGCCGATAAGGAAAGTAAAACATGAATCTTTTCGACAAATCCAAAATACTTGCACCAATTATCATGGGTTTGTCCCACAAAATACTCGTTACAGCAAAACAAACAGTAGCAACTTCCTCGTCGATTATCTGGAAGCTTTTCATCGTGTTCAAAGCTGTTTTTTGAAGCAATTCTCTTTCATTTCTAATAATTTCTAGTTTTTTGCGTCCTAGTTTTGATTCCATAGTTTTACCGAATGCTGAATTTACGATGAGCTTGTAAAAGTTCTCTTCAAATTTGTTGCGCGCTGACATTCTCAATTGAGTGTTTAAATCGACAAAGGGCTCCATCCATCTACCTTGACGAAATTTTAAGACCTTAATCAATTTGGTAACTCTTAAGCCTAGTTCTATGTAGAGTTTTAATGTGAGGTAGTGCAGAACGTAGCCTTCCTTTGGATCTAATGTTTGAACCAGTTTTGGTACCTTTGGTAGCGACGTGACCCCCATCTCCCCTAACATCTGTATTTGCTCATTACTTAGTTTATCCGTGCCGATAACTTCACGTGAGGGGGCTAGAGGGTAGTCTGCAAAGTAATCTTGAAGTTCTTCAGGTATACTGAGATCCACTTCCAAAATGTATCCCCACTCAGATTTATCGTCGGTTTGCAAAATAAATTCGAGACTTTCCTCAACTATTGAGAAATCTTTGATGGGAAGGGGACAGTGTTTCATAATACCCCCGTATAAATTGTTAGCGTCTATATTCAATAGATAGCTAGAGGGCTCTTCAGGATTGTAGAATTCGAGGTATTTGTTGTTGGCTTTAAAAAAACGGCGTGCATATATCGATGACATCCCTCCCCGTATCATTTTTTGAACCATGTTCAAATGCTCCCTTTCAGTAAGTAACTTGAGGTCTGCATTGCAGACTTTTAAGAATGCATCGCCCGAGAGGTTACTAGCCGTGAAGTAGCATGCACAATCTAATCCGTACGTTTCGTAACAAACTTCACGAAAGGCTTCGAATACTGAAGCGAGTAGTAGTACGTCCGTTGCTAGGTATACATCATGGTACTCGCCTAGTGATGCGCATTTCATTTCGGCAAAAACTTTAATGGCATGGTTGTACTGATTTTTCGAAACACTTATTTCCCCTCCCTGTAAAGTGTTGCTCCACATTTTTCTAGGTGGCAGTCGGGTTTCTCGAAACTTTTCAAAACTACTAAAGTATGAATACGGGTAGAAACCTTTTTGTTTTAGCAATGCTATCTGTTCTGATGAGTAACCAAGTTCTTCAAAGTAATTTTCCAGTAGGAAAAACATTTCTTCCGGCAAGTATTCGACGAGTTTTGAAAGGGGGGACAGCATGAATTTATAGGAGTCTATGAAACGTAGATTTTCATACACTTTTTTGAGTTTTCCGTTTTTATCGGTGTATGATTTGATATAAACCGACATAGTGAGTGATATATACTTCTCCTCAGTGGAAGGGATCACTGAGTAAGTGTTTTCGGGGTTACTGTTTGAGAGCGCTTTTATAATGAAATGCAGATCATAGTTTGACAAGTTATGCGCTATTACGGGTATATAGTTCGCCGTTTTTCGATTGATATTGCATTCGTTATGCGCCCACCCCAAGAACTTGTTGGTATAGTGACAGTGATCAAGTACAACTTGGTCATTGTCAGCAAATTCTGTTTCACATATCCAACAAGTGTGCGCTTCTTCACGCGTGCAACTTGGTGTGCCAGTGAACGTGTAATATTTTCGTTTTTCGAGGTATATTTGTTTTGCCAAAGATTCGAGCGAGGCGATCAATTCCTTCATAAGATTTTCTCCTCTCTTCAGTTCAAACTTTAAAACTTCACGCTTCCCAAATTCAACAACGGCCAGAGCGTAACCGCATGGTTGATGAATCTCTAGTGTTTGGGTGCTAGATTTTTCGGGGTCGGGTTGCGGTCCGTATACGGGTAGTAGTAGCGATTCGAGGTCAAAGTAAATAACTCTCGGTACATACCAGCGGGCAGTTAAATTTTTGAAACGATGAGTGTCCTTTCCCGGTTTTGGCATAGTGATTACCACTCCCTCGTCTTGGTAGCACATTTCCTGGTGCCTTTGTAGTGTATCGATGGATGAACATGTATGGAAGCATTTGCGGCAAATTTGGTTTCGGTCTCGGTGTAGTTTTCCACGCACATATTCCACCACCCTCATCAAATCAGTGATCAGCACATAGTGATGAGTCTGTCCGTTGCTGAGTAGTAGTAGGTCAACACATAGATCACTTGAGTATTTGCTGGACACTCTCAAAGGTAGCAATTCACCTTCTTTGTACCTAATGAAAACAAACAATTGAGTGCTCGGGTTTCTGGATGAACGTAATGTGTTATACATGATTAAACAAATGTTTTGTCAAAAAAAAAATCAATGCTCACCGGAATACATTGACTTGACAGTTGTTAAGTTGTTCAAATCGGTCAATATCATATAGTCCCATTGGCATCTCGTACCAGCCTTCAATTTTCACAACATGTTCTTGGGAGAGCTTGTAATTTTTCAGTTTGTTTCGATGTTGGTAGCTTTGGGCAGCAGGATAAAGAGCAGTTGTGGTCTCTGAATATCGATCATGGTACGCGGCCACAAAGCAGTATAGAAAGCACTTCTGATCGTTTCTCGTTTTAATGTTGGTGAAACTCTGTTTCACCGGTTTCAATGAATCGGGAAGGTCAATGTATGAGCCAGCACGGATAGGAGAAAATGCTGCAAAACTTACAGCCAGCTTTTCAATGCGCTCCACAATCCAACCGCTACCATGGGAAGCGAACGTGTTGATGGCATTGACCATATGCTCAATCATTTCCAAATATGTCTCTTTCTCGATTCCATTGAAGAAGACATTGATCATCTTAGAATTCAGATATAACATGGTCTTCTCGTGGCGTAACTCCCCGTCACCAGTTTCGTTTGTACCGCTCGAGAACTTAATCATACTCACGTCCACATGCAGTTGAAATTTACAGGGTCCTTCCTGCACTCTTTCGTCTATCAACGCATCAATTTCCTCTTTGTTTCGCATGATTACATTCATCAGATCCAATTCATCCTCCTTAACGCTCAACTCGTATCGTCTTAACTTTCCCCTAAACGCAGATTCAGTTGGAGCAGATGATGTTCCCACCTCATTTCCGGGAGTCCAAATGGGTAGTTGATGGTTTTTCGACATATGTTGCCGGAACTTCTCAACGGAGAGGAAGATTGTATGACAGTAGATACAAAGACTATCAGTTGAGACGTTGTGAGCTAGCTCGACATGTTCCCTAGCTTCTGCCAGCGAGCTGAAGGATTCTCGACATTCGTCACATTTAGTTGGTGGCGGTGGGGCTGCGAATATCTTATGGATATTTTGTTCATGTCGTCTCAAGTTCCTTGGTGAACTAAAGACTTTCGAGCAGGTCGAACAAATGACTGGTGTCTGTTTTCCACTTGAGTTAGGCATTGTTGGTTCAAGATTGAGTGTTCAGGAAAGAAGAATTCTTTTCAAGAAATTTTTCAAGTTTTACCAAAGCTGATTTCGACAAAGCAAAAGCGAGAAGTGAAAAGTTTTTCAAAAACAAAATTTGGATCAAGACTCAATTAATTAAATTCAATTACGTGGGTGAAGCATAAAATCAACAGTGGCTTTAAAGTGGTTGTAGTTTTGGGGCTTTATGTGGTTTTATGAAATGACTGTCAATTCGATATTGGGTAAATGACTCAACTGTATTAAACAGCATAAATACTTGTGGTTAGAGTAGCTGACAATTCCATAAAGGGATCAACCCGGGAGTGTTATTTCTTTTACCTAAAGTGTGTGAATGTTAACACCCACTACTATTATCAACTTCACTATTTAGTCAACTTGACTAAATATTGAAAATATATTTGAATTTTTTTGCCAAGTTTTTTTGTTTCAACCAAAATGGTAACCCACCAATCAAGTCAAGCAAGGAAGACCCACCAATCAAGTCAAGTCGAACATACCTGACAAAAATGATAAAGGGTAGTTGAGAATTTTGTTCATTTCTCAAATAAATTAGTATTCTATGACAAATTTCACATATAGTTCATCAAAAGATTGATGCAGGGCCGTTTGGTACAGTAGGCAATAACTACCCGGCAGTGCTATTCATTAGGAACCTCTGAAATGCTTGCCCCACTAAAATGTCGGTTCAAAAATTTGAGATATTTCTTTTTTAGTACATATTCTTGTAGTGAAAAAAAAAAACAAAAATTACCAAAAAACTTTTTTGTCTCCAAATCCAATGAAACCTGGTCCAATCAATTTGTCGTGATTTATTGGACAGGGTTGTAACCCATGTTGAAAAATCGAGAAAAAAAACATATTTTGAATTTTTTAACCATTTTAACCTGAAAATGAGTATTATTAAACGTGAAATCTGTTATAGACATGTAATTTTATTATATATAATGCTTTATACTGGCTCATACACTCTCTAAAGTCTACTCCTAAGAGTCCTGGCTAACCCCACCAGGCTGTAGACATATTAGAGAGAGAGAGAAAAAAAACAAAAACAGAGAGTGTAAAGAGCCAAAAGTAACTATGGTTGATTAACCGGCAGAATTGCTGGACCCATCCATAAATAGCTTTCTTTTGAAAAAGCTATATCCCAAAAGGGATAATAATGGGGTTTATAATAATGGGGTTCTCTCTCTCTCTCTCTCTCTCTCTCTTTATCTTTTTCTGTGTTAATATTTATATTTTGAAAACTATTATGAAAAAACATAACAAAAACATTTTTATGTTTTTTGTTTCAACATCATTAGATAAAATCTTAGGAAGAGTATTCAGTTTATTTTTTTTTTGATTTTTCGAAATGAGCATTAAAAAAACTGATATAATTAAGTTGGATTTGACGAGAAATTTATCAAAATTTATACTTTTAGACTTTTATGCCGACTTTTTAAGTTATTTTGATTTTTTTTTCTATTAATTTTTTCTGTTGTTTTTATTTCCTTTCTATTGATTGAAAATCACAAAGCAAACTTTAATTTAGAAAAAAATCATAAGCAAAACGTAAACAAAGATTCAGCCACAATAATAAAAACTTATCAAACTAAATAATAAACCCCCAAACTGGTGCACTCTCGGTGGAAACAAAGTTTTTTTTGAGTTTTCAGAGATCTCTAAATTGCAGTTTGCGTTTTTTCGGCGCAAAGCAAGCATTGATAGGAGGCGTCTCAGCCACTAAATTTGGTGCAGTGGGACTTTGACTGCCGGAAGAAGAAGTAGAAGAAGTATGCTGCTGCTGTTGTTGAGTGATTGAAAAAATATCCGGTTTTATTGGGGTTTTGGGCGTCTGCTGGTCCTCATCTTTTTTCTCTGTTGAATCTGGTGATTCAATCGACTCAATGTTCCAGTAGCTTTCTCGCTCTGCTAAATCTTTAATGGATCCTTCCTGATTTTCGTAAAAGGGGATCGATTGGCAATCATAGTTAAACAGTATTTTTCTCGGTGAACGATCAAGGCAAGTAGGGTCTTGAATATCTGTGCGCTTCAGCGCAGGATACGATTCAGTCACACAGCAACTTTTGTAGACCTGTTTTCTGTTTTGTATGAGGATACCAATTTGATCTAGCAAATAGTTGGGTAACATCATATGGTTTTTAGTGACCCATTCATCGAATTCTCTGCTTCCTGGATCAAGATCGTTGAAAGGACTTGTTTTTCGATGATGCATTTTCCGTTCCTGTTGAACCACTACGATAGAATCTCTGGTATAAGTTTGGTATAATATAGCTCTTTCAAGAGAATTAATTGAAATGATTTGCAGTGGAGTTGCCATCGTTGAAAATTTTGTATTGACTGATTTTGAGAGATTGAATAAAAATAGTGAGTAGATTTAGTTTGACCTACCACTTTTAGTTTTTTTATTGCTGGTGGTCTAAGATTTAGCCAATTACCATAAATCTGGTTTTGTGAAATTTTAATATGTTTTCAGGGCTTTTGCAATTAAAGAAGAAATGTGAACGCTTTGAAAATCTATACTTCAAAGAAACAGCATGGCGCCTTTTTATGATACCCTAAGCACAAAATGACAAAAATTTTACACTTCAAAGAGATAACATGCATGCCGCCAGGGTAAAAACGTTGAGATTTATGAGCTAAAACGGGAATTTGCCAGACAGATTCAACCGAAAGCTATCTCCACTTCAAAGTGAGTACATGTATGCCGACATGTAACATTAACTGAGATTTATGACCCATTCAAGTGCTTTCCAGACAGAAATGACAGATGCAATAAACACGCTTTTATCTTATACAAATCCAATTGCAAAAACTAATTAAATTCTCCCGCTATAGGCTGAAGGGGCGCCATAAAAGTAAATCCACAGATATTTGTTTATCTTCTATCCAATTCATTATTCATTTCATTCTATCATAAAACAGTTGAACCAACAAGTCACTACCGTTACCACCACCACTATGTACTCGTCGCTAGAAAATGATACAGACTTTTACGATGATTTTCAAGATATATCTTCGGGAGAAAAACGCATTGTACGGGTTGGAACGAAAACTTTTGACAAAACGGGTACATATATCACAGTTAAGTTATATAAAAAGAATGAAGATGGTGTATTTAAATGTTATCAAGCAGTGACCTTAACGAAAAGAGAATTTGATTGTTTGGCAGATAATTATTCAAAGATTAAAAAATTGGTTAAAAAACAAACTGGCGAAAAGACTTCATCTTCTTCCTCCTC
The DNA here is from genome assembly GCF_963678635.1 of Symsagittifera roscoffensis. Taxonomy (NCBI): domain Eukaryota; kingdom Metazoa; phylum Xenacoelomorpha; order Acoela; family Convolutidae; genus Symsagittifera; species Symsagittifera roscoffensis. The sequence continues at coordinate 2,697 of NW_026971684.1, read as the reverse complement.
CTCCTCATCCTCCTCAGCTGTGAATGATAAACATCATAAAAGACGATACACGTCAAAACGATTAGTCCCTCCCAAAAAAGAATGTGCTGAAAGTGGCGATGAAAACGATGCGGATGATGAATACTCGAATAATAAAAAGTGTAGAGTTGTCTGAAACAGAAACAAAAAAAAACGTTTGAATAATTTGATTTAACCAGCAGAATGGTTGAAGCAATGTATGAGCAGTCGCCTGAATTTTTTAAAAAATTTCGAAAAAATTTTAAATTTTTTATTCTGAACAACGAACCCGACGCCTCACAACTCCCTCTAAACACAAATTTTGCATTTGCAGCCCACTCAATTCAGAACGAGTCTTGCGCCCAATTGCTCGACAATGACCATCCCCACATCCATGTTCTCATCGAAGTAACCAAGGATTGTGTCGACGTAGTGAAAAAGATGACCTCAACCACTTTCGTTGTACCTTGTCTACTCTCATCTTTCAAGCATCTAATATTGGGTTGCAGTAAACTTCACCTATCGAGACCCCTGATGGAAAAATTAAAAACTGCTGTCAACTACAACAATTCTATTATCAACTCAACTGACATTGGTGGTGCTTCTCTACGAAGAAGATTGCCACAAATTTGCTTTGCTTCACAAACTCGATCCATTCAAACTCAAACTGATTTAATCACTAATGTAACAATTGAACGCTTCATTCATATTTTGAATGGTGATAATGCCGTCGAGTTTTCTAAAATTATTGATATCATTTTGAGTGGTTATGGTCGTTTAGAGATTGATTCAAATACTTTGTTTGTTAAATTTATAATGGAAAAAAAATTTAAACTCTGAAAACGGTTTTTAGAGCCTGCGATAACGCCAGAGGCAAGTGTTCTAGCAACCATAAAACATGTTTTTTTCTTAAAAATAAATTATAAATCATTAAAGAAATGCATCAGTATCACAAAGTTATAACATCATATGTTTAGCAAAACGCATCATGTCATGGTCATTAACCTTGAAACCTATAGGAAATTTAGATGAAATTATAACATGAGCAACATAAATACAATAAAGTCCGCACAAGACCGAGTTAGCTGATTGGATTGGCTTATTCATCAGTATTTGGTTTCCCTCATGGATAGAACGTCTCATATTTTTGTATACATGTGGATAGTTGTGTAGGCTTCGTCCAAGAGGATCTGCAAAAAAAATTTGACCACCAGCTTGAGCAAACAGTAACCAATGAGTTCCTGGCTGGTCTGAGTTTGATGCGTTCACTATCATGAAAGTATTGTCACGTTTCAATATTGAATTAAATGCTAAGTTAGCGGGAAAAATGCCACAAAATCGATGTTTCAAATGCTTGCATCGGTGAATAAGCTCAGTAATCTGTAAATTGTCCATTTTTTTCACCGAGTCAACTCATAAGAGTGTTTTTAGCTATTTTTCTATCGGAACGCACGTAAACTGTTGATGCACGCTCTCCCATGAAAAGTAACTCTACATTTTCCCCCAGCGGTGCATCAAACTTCAGTTCTACTGAAATGGTGCAATTGGTCAATTCAGGATGAATAAAGTCATGTGAAGCCTCCTGAGTAGATGTGAGATCAAATGCCATAATATATTGATTGTGATAATTAGCCAAACTGATTCCATGACTATTGTTGAAAACAAAGTCTAGAGCTTCCAATGTGTTATAGTATATTCTTTTGTTATCAGTCGTTGACACAGGAGTTCCTGCAATGGGCAGACCGTTTCGGTAAACAATGATTTCATTCAGCTGAAATTTTTGATAATGAAACGGGTTTGTTCGGTTAGTTCCCAGGTATGCTGTATTCGAGCTCATTGCTAAAATCATTCGACGAACTGGCTCTTTGGCAAAAACGTCTTCTTGTCGCCAGCTTTGCACACCAGTTGTGGCCAAAAAAGTTCTCGGTAAAACTTCAATATAATTGTATATTGCGGGTGTTTTCAACAGAGTTTTTTCTATCGACGATAGCACAAAATCGGTTACTGTCATTTTGCGCACATATAGGTTAGCCTCTGTGATTTCAACACGGTAATGTTTATCTCTATGCTCAGACATGATAACAAAGTCATTAGGAGATCGTCTCAGAGAAAGTCTTATTGTAACACCGCTGATAAGATGTTTGTCACATGATAAAAAATCACAAGCAATTTTACCAAATAAACGGAACTCAGTTGATGCAGCTACGATTCGTTTACGTTCAGCGACATCTTCAGCTCGCCCATTAGCACCATCAATACCTGATGGATTATCTTCATAATAATAACCTTGACAAGCAAGCCATGTTTTCTTTGCATCATTACCATGTGAAAATTCGGTCTCAATGAAACTCTTATGGGCAAAATTGGCATTGGTTGTTGAAATTTTTTCTCCATTCAAGGACATTGTGCATTCGGAAAATAAAGATGAAAGTGGATTGTTAACCAAATATGGGGTGTCTCGTTGTGCTGCCTCTGTAGCATGAGTTCGCAGTACATTACCATTATTTTGAACAACGCGTGCTGCAATCTCCAAGCGAGTTCGTTGAAGATCGATAAAGTTGTTTCTATCTCCTAAAACTTCAAATTCGAGCATAGGACCATCAGGTGAATAAGATGGACCAATTTTTTGAGTGAACGCATTTTCAAATGTAACGAGTAGATGAGGCTTTTCAAATAAATCTAATGAGCTGTGAGTTGCTT